>NC_092147.1:89505078-89517578 GCF_045791955.1 Oncorhynchus clarkii lewisi | reverse complement strand
CTCCACATTGACTCTGCACCGGTACCCCCTGTATATAGCCTCCACATTGACTCTGTACCGGTACCCCCTGTATATAGCCTCCACATTGACTCTGTACCGGTACCCCCTGTATATAGCCTCCACATTGACTCTGTACCGGTACACCCTGTATATAGCCTCCACATTGACTCTGTACCGGTACCCCCTGTATATAGCCTCCACATTGACTCTGTACCAATACCCCCTGTATATAGCCTCCACATTGACTCTGTACCGGTACCCCCCTGTATATAGCCTCCACATTGACTCTGTACCGGTACCCCCTGTATATAGCCTCCACATTGACTCTGTACCGGTACCCCCTGTATATAGCCTCCACATTGACTGTGTACCGGTACCCCCTGTATATAGCCTCCACATTGACTCTGTACCGGTACCCCCTGTATATAGCCTCCACATTGACTCTGTACCGGTACCCCCTGTATATAGCCTCCACATTGACTCTGTACCGGTACCCCCTGTATATAGCCTCCACATTGACTCTGTACCGGTACACCCTGTATATAGCCTCTCAACTGTTATTTTACTGCTGCTCTTTAATTATTTTTTACTTAACATTTATTTTTATTAAAACTGCATTGTTGGTTAAGGGCTTGTACGTCAGAATTTCACTGTAAGGTGAAAAACCGGTTGTAATATACAAAATACAATTTGATTTGATTTGCAAATATCATGTCCAGTGTGTTTTATGTACCTGCAGTTTGACAGGCTCTGGGAGTTTCATCTGGAGCAGTCCTTTAGGCACCTTCCCTGTCCTCTCCTCTCCTCCAGGCCCCTCCCCTCCTCTTCCTCCCTTAGTGACATCACTCTCGGGCGTGTCCGTGGGCATGTCCGCGGGCGTGTCCCCTCCCTCTGAGAACACGCTGGGTTCTATCAGCTGTAGAATGTTCTTCAGGTCTCCGTTATGGAACACTCCCATGATCAGTAAGGTATAGAACAACTTAATGAGAGGAACGAACAGGAACTCGGTGCTGCCCCCTATAGGATCTCTGACGTGTAGACTCCCCTCGCTCACCGCCTCTGTCAGCATCTCTATGGTCTTGGTCTTCAGGACCTCCAGGGGAAACTCGGGGCTGAACTGGAAGCAGTCGGCTCCGCTGCAGATGAAGGAGGGGGAGGAGAAGTGCATTCTGGGGCGGAGAGAGGTGCTCAGGCCGATCCCTGGCAGGCCGTGCTTCTTGGTCTCATCGGGGAACAGAGTGATGGACTTGGTCTCGTCCGTCATGGGGACGATGTATTCATTGTTCATCATGAGACGAGCCGTTGCATAGGTACTGAGGATAGAAGAAATCGGTTTATTGTCCATTTGGTTAGAACAGGAATGAATCCTCTGCCTTTTTTTCCCCCAGACTATGAGAAGAACCCCTGGATGTAGAGCATGTTGTGGTGGTTAAGTGCCTTGCTCAAGGGCACAATGGTAGACCTGACACCAGCAGCCTGTAGCCAGTTCAGTCTCCATTTTTTCATCAACCGGGACTTAATAAGGATCTCTACAGATCGGTGCCTTCCCCCACCGGACGGTGGAGCTAACGTAGGCTAATGTGATTAGCATGAGGTTGAGCTAACATAGGCTAATGTGATTAGCATGAGGTTGAGCTAACGTAGGCTAATGTGATTAGCATGAGGTTGAGCTAACGTAGGCTAATGTGATTAGCATGAGGTTGAGCTAACGTAGGCTAATGCGATTAGCATGAGGTTGAGCTAACGTAGGCTAATGTGATTAGCATGAGGTTGAGCTAACATAGGCTAATGCGATTAGCATGAGGTTGAGCTAACATAGGCTAATGTGATTAGCATGAGGTTGAGCTAACATAGGCTAATGCGATTAGCATGAGGTTGTAAGTAACAAGAACATTTCCCAGGACATAGACATATCTGATATGGGTAGAAAGATTAAATTCTTGTTAATCTAACTGCACTGTCCAATTTACATTAGCTATTACAGGGAAATGATACCATGCTATTGTTTGAGTAGAGTGCACAGTTATGAACAATAAAAGTTATTAATAAACCAATTAGCTACATTTGGGCAGTCTTGATACAGAATTTTGAACAGAAATGCAATGGTTCATTGGATCAGTCTAAAACTTTGCACATACACTGCTGCCATCTAGTAGCCAACATCTAAATTGCATCTGGGCTGGAATAATGCATTATGGCCTTTCTCTTGCATTTCAGAGATGATGGTACAAAACAAATAGAACGGTTGTTTCTTTCTTTGTATTATGTTTTACCAGATCTAATGTGTTATATTATCCTACATTCATTTCACATTTCCAAAAACGTTTAAGTGTTTCCTTTCAAACGGTTCCAAGAATATGCATATCCTTGCTTCAGGTCCTGAGCTACAGGCAGTTAGATATGGGTATGTCATTTTAGGCAAAAACTGAAAAACTAGCAACATTCCGGTTCCTGGCCCAACTCTCTAACCTGTGGGCTAGCTACCTGAGGTGGATGTCTATGAGCAGGTCGTAGTATCCAGTCCTGAGGAGACCAGGCATGTACTTGTTCTCTATGGCGTAGAGCAGCTGTGCCTCGTCGGCGTGGGAGCAGAGGGCGTGGGCCACACGGTTGTTCCCCAGAGCGCACACAGCAGAGTACAACCTCAGAGTATGGTAGTGGAACTTCAACAGATCCTTCTGCTCAGTCAACTCCAGGATATCAACTGACCTGGGGAGGAGGAAGAGGAGGAGAGAGGAGGAAGAGGAGGAGAGGGGGAGGAGGATCAGGAGGGGAAGAAAGATGACAAGGGGAGGAGGAAGAGGAGGAAGATGACAAGGGGGAGGAAGAGGAGGAAAAGGAGGAGGAATATGAGGAGGAGGAAGAGTAGGGGGAGGAGGATGACAAGGGGGAGGTGGAGGAGGAAGAGGAGAAGGAGGAGGAGGAAGAGGGGGAGAGGTAGAGGAGGAGGAGAGGTAGAGGAGGAGGAGGGGGAGGAAGAGAGAGGTAGAGGAAGAGGGGGAGGGGGAGAGGTAGAGGAGGCGGAGGAGGGGGAGGAGGAGAGAGGTAGAGGAGGAGGGGAGAATGAGG
Source organism: Oncorhynchus clarkii lewisi (assembly GCF_045791955.1). Classification (NCBI taxonomy): domain Eukaryota; kingdom Metazoa; phylum Chordata; class Actinopteri; order Salmoniformes; family Salmonidae; genus Oncorhynchus; species Oncorhynchus clarkii. The sequence continues at coordinate 89,514,509 of NC_092147.1, read as the reverse complement.
GGGCGCAGTAGAGGAAGAGGAGGAGGAGGAGGAGGAGGGGGTCGGTAGAGTAGGATGAGGGGGTCGGTAGAGGAGGAGGAGGATGAAGTGGAGGAGTGAGACACAGAAGGTTAAACTGACATACACCTTAGTGAGGAACTTCCTGATTGCAACAACATTTTATTGCTTCTCATACATTACGTTCTGCTATCGTTCACCTTTTCTGTTATCGTTCCCTTTTTCTGCTATCGTTCCACTTTTCTGCTATCGTTCCCCTTTTCTGCTATCGTTCACCTTTTCTGCTATCGTTCCCCTTCTCTGCTATCGTTCACCTTTTCTGCTATCGTTCCCTTTTTCTGCTATCGTTCCACTTTTCTGCTATCGTTCACCTTCTCTGCTATCGTTCCCCTTCTCTGCTATCGTTCCCCTTCTCTGCTATCGTTCACCTTCTCTGCTATCATTCACCTTTTCTGCTATCGTTCACCTTCTCTGCTATCGTTCCCCTTTTCTGCTATCGTTCCTCTTCTCTGCTATCGTTCCCCTTCTCTGCCATCGTTCCCCTTCTCTGCTATCGTTCACCTTCTCTGCTATCGTTCACCTTCTCTGCTATTGTTCCCCTTTCTGCTATCGTTCCCCTTCTCTGCCATCGTTCCCCTTCTCTGCTATCGTTCACCTTCTCTGCTATCGTTCCCCTTTTCTGCTATCGTTCCTCTTCTCTGCTATCGTTCCCCTTCTCTGCCATCGTTCCCCTTCTCTGCTATCGTTCACCTTCTCTGCTATCGTTCACCTTCTCTGCTATCGTTCCCCTTCTCTGCTATCGTTCCCCTGTTCTGCTATCGTTCCCCTTTTCTGCTATCGTTCCCCTTCTCTGCTATTGTTCCCCTTCTCTGCTATTGTTCCCCTGTTCTGCTATCGTTCCCCTTCTCTGCTATCGTTCCCCTGTTCTGCTATCGTTCCCCTTTTCTGCTATCGTTCCCCTGTTCTGCTATCGTTCCCCTGTTCTGCTATCGTTCCCTTTTTCTGCTATCGTTCCCCTTCTCTGCTATCGTTCCCGTTCTCTGCTATTGTTCCCCTTTCTGCTATCGTTCACCTTTCTGCTATCGTTAACCGCTGCACTAATTTCTAATAAGACATTTTAAAATCTATAATCTATAATCTATAGGTAGTTAAATTGACAGATATTGTTGTACTATATTTAAAGCCCTTCCTCACTCCTGACGAGTGGGACAGGGCAGGGTCATCACCTGTTCTCCTCAGGTATATGCAGGGACATGAACTGGAGCGGTTCAGAGCAGGTGACCAGCCAGCCATGGCGGTCGTTGACCCGGGATACGTCCACCTTGAGGAAGTGGTTGGGTACCCTGCTCCACAGCACCGGGGTCAGGAACTGGACATGCAGCCTGGGAGGACACTGGGGACAGGAGTTCCTCCTCTCACTCTTAAATAGTCCCGCTGACAGGGGCATGACGTTCTAGTAACATAGAAACAGACAGGTTTAGGGTTAGGTTCTGGGAGGTGAGGGGAGGGGATAGGAGTTCCTCCTCTCACTCTTAAACAGTCCAGCTGACAGGGGCATGACGTTCTAGTAACATAGAAACAGACAGGGTTAGGGTTAGGTTCTGGGAGGGGACAGGAGTTCCTTCTCTCACTCTTAAACAGTCCCGCTGACAGGGGCATGATATTCTGATGGAGAAAGTAATGGAGGATTGTGGGTTAGGGACATAATTCACTTCATCACTCTTTCAAAGGTCAAACTACGGCTTTACATAACTGTACCTCCTACAAAAAGTGCCAATCTATTTTCTTGCATGACATTTAAAAAAAAAATCAAACATATAAATAAATACTTGGATTGAAACATACAACAGGCTTTACAGTCCTGGAGCTACTGTAGAGGTCAGAGTCCTGGATATACTGTAGAGGTCAGAGTCCTGGAGCTACTGTAGAGGTCAGAGTCCTGGATATACTGTAGAGGTCAGAGTCCTGGATATACTGTAGAGGTCAGAGTCCTGGAGCTACTGTAGAGATCAGAGTCCTGGATCTACTGTAGAGGTCAGAGTCCTGGAGCTACTGTAGAGGTCAGAGTCCTGGATATACTGTAGAGATCAGAGTCCTGGAGCTACTGTAGAGATCAGAGTCCTGGAGCTACTGTAGAGGTCAGAGTCCTGGATATACTGTAGAGGTCAGAGTCCTGGAGCTACTGTAGAGATCAGAGTCCTGGAGCTACTGTAGAGGTCAGAGTCCTGGATATACTGTAGAGGTCAGAGTCCTGGAGCTACTGTAGAGATCAGAGTCCTGGAGCTACTGTAGAGGTCAGAGTCCTGGATCTACTGTAGAGATCAGAGTCCTGGAGCTACTGTAGAGATCAGAGTCCTGGAGCTAATGTAGAGGCCAGAGTCATGGATCTACTGTAGAGGTCAGAGTCCTGGATCTACTGTAGAGGTCAGAGTCCTGGAGCTACTGTAGAGATCAGAGTCCTGGATCTACTGTAGAGATCAGAGTCCTGGAGCTACTGTAGAGGTCAGAGTCCTGGAGCTACTGTAGAGGTCAGAGTCCTGGAGCTACTGTAGAGATCAGAGTCCTGGATCTACTGTAGAGATCAGAGTCCTGGAGCTACTGTAGAGGTCAGAGTCCTGGAGCTACTGTAGAGGTCAGAGTCCTGGATCTACTGTAGAGGCCAGAGTCCTGGATCTACTGTAGAGGTCAGAGTCCTGGAGCTACTGTAGAGGTCAGAGTCCTGGAGCTACTGTAGAGGTCAGAGTCCTGGAGCTACTGTAGGGGTCAGAGTCCTGGAGCTACTGTAGAGGTCAGAGTCCTGGAGCTACTGTAGAGGTCAGAGTCCTGGAGCTACTGTAGAGGTCAGAGTCCTGGAGCTACTGTAGAGATCAGAGTCCTGGAGCTACTGTAGAGGTCAGAGTCCTGGAGCTACTGTAGAGATCAGAGTCCTGGAGCTACAGCTACTGTAGAGGTCAGAGTCCTGGAGCTAGATGTAGAGGTCAGAGTCCTGGAGCTACTGTAGAGGTCAGAGTCCTGGAGCTACCGTAGTGGTCTGTAGAGTCCCACAGAGACAGTAGCTTTGTGGGTGACGTTCCCTTAGTGTGTGGTTTTAAGAAGAACCTGATCTGATGCAGAGACAGGTACGTGAAGTACACCGAGGTCTCATCAGTGGTGCACCGACCAAAGAAAGCCATTCAGAGGCCTACATAGACAGACAAACCTCATAACCTTCCAAAGCCAGTGGAGAGAGACAGCTCCACGTTGACTTTTCCCAGGTAGCGCATATCTGAGCCCTATGTGTAGACGCCCACTCTCCATCCTGTCAGTACAGAGCAGTAATAGTGTGTCCTGTTCCTCCCTCAAACTCACCTTAATACGTCCTAGTTCAAACTGAAAGATGCTGGGGCTGGTGGCCTGAGCGAACACAGCAGGGAACAGCTTGGTACTGGGCTCCACCTGCAGAGAGAGAACACAGAGACACAGCTATTAAAACACAGGACATGGATAAATCACACCCTATTCCCTATCTAGAACATTACTGTTGACCAGAACCATATTCCCTATATAGAACACTACTTTAGACCAGAGCCCTATTCCCTATATAGAACACTACTGTTGACCAGGGCCCTATTCCCTATATAGTACACTACTGTTGACCAGGGACCTATTCCCTATATAGAACACTACTGTTGACCAGAGCCCTATTCCCTATATAGAACACTACTGTTGACCAGAGCCCTATTCCCTATATAGAACACTACTGTTGACCAGAGCCCTATTCCCTATATAGAACACTACTGTTGACCAGGGACCTATTCCCTATATAGAACACTACTGTTGACCAGAGCCCTATTCCCTATATAGAACACTACTGTTGACCAGGGCCCTATTCCCTATATAGAACACTACTGTTGACCAGGGCCCTATTCCCTATATAGAACACTACTGGTGACCAGAGCCCTATTCCCTATATAGTACACTACTGTTGACCAGAGCCCTATTCCCTATATAGAACACTACTGTTGACCAGAGCCCTATTCCCTATATAGAACACTACTGTTGACCAGGGACCTATTCCCTATATAGTACACTACTGTTGACCAGGGACCTATTCCCTATATAGAACACTACTGTTGACCAGAGCCCTATTCCCTATATAGAACACTACTGTTGACCAGGGCCCTATTCCCTATATAGTACACTACTGTTGACCAGAGCCCTATTCCCTATATAGAACACTACTGTTGACCAGAGCCCTATTCCCTATATAGAACACTACTGTTGACCAGGGCCCTATTCCCTATATAGAACACTACTGTTGACCAGAGCCCTATTCCCTATATAGAACACTACTGTCGACCAGAGCCCTATTCCCTATATAGAACACTACTTTAGACCAGAGCCCTATTCCCTATATAGAACATTACTGTTGACCAGAGCCCTATTCCCTATATAGTACACTACTGTTGACCAGGGACCTATTCCCTATATAGTACACTACTGTTGACCAGAGCCCTATTCCCTATATAGAACACTACTGTTGACCAGAGCCCTATTCCCTATATAGTACACTACTGTTGACCAGGGACCTATTCCCTATATAGTACACTACTGTTGACCAGAGCACTATTCCCTATATAGTACACTACTGTTGACCAGAGCCCTATTCCCTATATAGAACACTACTGTTGACCAGGGCCCTATTCCCTATATAGAACACTACTGTTAACCAGAGCCCTATTCCCTATATAGTACACTACTGTTGACCAGAGCCCTATTCCCTATATAGAACACTACTGTTGACCAGGGCCCAATGTCAGAATAATAGTAGAGAGAATAATTTCTTTCAGATTTGATTTCTTTCATCACATTCCCAGTGGGTCAGAAGTATACATGCACTCAATTGGTATTTGGTAGCATTGCCCTTAAATTGGTTAACTTTGGTCAAATGTTTCAGGTAGCCTTCCACAAGCTTCCCACAATAAGTTGGGTGAATTTTGGCCCATTCCCCCTGACAGAGCTGGTGTAACTGAATCAGGTTTGTCGGCCTCCTTGCTCGCACACACTTTTTCAGTTCTGCTCACAAATGTTTTATAGGATTGAGATCAGAGCTTTGTGATGGCCACTCCAATACCTTGACTTTGTTGTCCTTAAGCCATTTTTCCACAACTTTGGAAGTATGCTTGGGGTCATTGTCCATTTGGAAGACCCATTTGCAGCAAAGCTTTAACTTCCTGACTGATGTCTTGAGATGTTGCTTCAATATATCCACATAATTTTCCTACCTCATGATGCCATCTATTTTGTGAAGTGCACCAGTCCCTCATGCAGTAAAGCACCCCCACAACATGATGCTGCCACCCCCTTGCTTCACGGTTGGGATGGTGTTTTTCAGCTTGCAAGCCTCCCCCTTTTTCTTCCAAACGTAACGATGATCATTATGGCCAAACAGTTATATTTCTGTTTCATCAGACCAGAGGACATTTCTCCATAAAAGTACGATCTTTGTCCCCATGTGCAGTTGCAAAACGTAGTCTGGCTTTTTATAGGACTAATTTTACTGTGGACATAGATACTTTTGTTCCTGTTTCCTCCAGCATCTTCACAATGTCCTTTTTCTGTTGCTCTGGGATTGATTTGCACTTTTCGCACCAAAGTACGTTCATTTCTTGGAGACAGAATGCGTCTCCTCCCTGAGTGGTATGACGACTGCGTGGTCCCATGGTGTTTATACTTGCATACTATTGTTTGTGCAGATGAACGTGGTACCTTCAGACGTTTGGAAATTGCTCCCAAGGATGAACCAGACTTGGAGGTCTACAGTATTTTTTCTGAGTTCTTGGCTGATTTCTTTTGATTTTCCTATGATGTCAAGCAAAGAGGCACTGAGTTTGAAGGTAGGCCTTGAAACACATTCACAGTACACCTCCTATTGACTTAAATGATGCCAATTAGCTTATCAGAAGCTTCTAAAGCCATGACATCGTCTTCTGGAATTTTCCAAGCTGTTTAAAGGCACAGTCAACTTAGTGTATGTAAACTTTTGACCCACTGGAATTGTGATACAGTGAATTATAAGTGAAATCATCTGTCTGTAAACAATTGTTAGTTATAGTTTGTTAACAAGAAATTTGTGGAGTGGTTGAAAAACAAGTTTTAATGACTCCAACCTAAGTGTATGTAAACTAGTTTTAATGACTCCAACCTAAGTGTATGTAAACTTGCGACTTCAACTGTATCTCTACATGGTCAGTATTGTCAACACGTATCTGTACAGTCGTGGCCAAAAGTTTTGAGAATGACACAAATATACATTTTCTCAAAGTCTGCTGCCTCAGTTTGTATGATGGCAATTTGCATATACTCCAGAATGTTATGAAGAGTGATCAGATGAATTACAATTAATTTCAAAGTCACTGTTTGCCATGCAAATGAACTGAATCCCCCCAAAACATTTCCACTGCATTTTAGCCCTGCCACAAAAGGACCAGCTGACATCATGTCAGTGATTCTCTCGTTAACACAGGTGTGAGTGCTGATGAGGACAAGGCTAGAGATCACTCTGTCAAGCTGATTGAGTTTGAATAACAGACTGGAAGCTACAAAAGGAGGGTGGTGCTTGGAATCGGGGCACCACCAGTACAGAGCTTGCTCAGGAATGGCAGCAGGAAGGTGTGAGTGCATCTGCACGCACAGTGAGGCGAAGACATTTGGAGGATGGCCTGGTGTCAAGAAGGGCAGCAAAGAAGAAGCCTCTTCTCTCCAGGAAAAACATCAGGGACAGACTGATATTCTGCAAAAGGTACAGGCATTGGACTGCTGAGGACTGGGGTAAAGTCGTTTTCTCTGATGAATCTCCTTTCCGATTGTTTGGGGCATCCGGTAAAAAGCTTGTCCGGAGAAGACAAGGTGAGCGCCACCATCAGTCCTGTGTCATGCCAACAGTACAGCATCCTGAGACCATTCATGTGTTGGGTCGCTTCTCAGCCAAGGGAGTGGGCTCACTCACAATTTTGCCTAAGAACACAGCCATGAATAATGAATGGTACCAACACATCCTCCGAGAGCAACTTCTCCCAACCATCCAGGAACAGTTTGGTGACTAACAATGCCTTTTCCAGCACGATGGAGCACCTTGCCATAAGGCAAGTGTAAGTGACTCTGGATCAGACCGTCTGCTAAATGACTCACTGACTGTAAGTGACTCTGGATCAGAGCGTCTGCTAAATGACTCACTAACTGTAAGTGACTCTGGATCAGACCGTCTGCTAAATGACTCACTGACTGTAAGTGACTCTGGATCAGACCGTCTGCTAAATGACTCACTGACTGTAAGTGACTCTGGATCAGAGCGTCTGCTAAATGACTCACTAACTGTAAGTGACTCTGGATCAGAGCGTCTGCTAAATGACTCACTGGCTGTAAGTGACTCTGGATCAGAGCGTCTGCTAAATGACTCACTGACTGTAAGTGACTCTGGATCAGACTGTCTGCTAAATGACTCACTAACTGTAAGTGACTCTGGATCAGAGCGTCTGCTAAATGACTCACTGGCTGTAAGTGACTCTGGATCAGAGCGTCTGCTAAATGACTCACTAACTGTAAGTGACTCTGGATCAGAGCGTCTGCTAAATGACTCACTGACTATCATGTCAATGTAGCAATAGGAGGTTGACAGCGCTGTGTCTCCACCTGGTAGTACGTGCTGAGCTCCTTCCCGTTGGCAGTGAAGGTTAGCAGTCCGTTAACTGTGTCCACCAGACATCCAATCTCCAGACCGTTGTTGTTCCGACCCTGACCAGGACTCGTACTCTCTCCAGCCCACACCATGTAGCAGTTACTACGCTTGATGCTATAGACAGAGACAGAGACAGTAGTTACTACGCTTGATGCTATAGACAGAGACAGAGACAGTAGTTACTACGCTTGATGCTATAGACAGAGACAGAGACAGCAGTTACTACGCCTGATGCTATAGACAGAGACAGAGACAGCAGTTACTACGCCTGATGCTATAGACAGAGACAGAGACAGTAGTTACTACGCTTGATGCTATAGACAGAGACAGTAGTTACTACGCTTGATGCTATAGACAGAGACAGAGACAGTAGTTACTACGCTTGATGCTATAGACAGAGACAGAGACAGTAGTTACTACGCTTGATGCTATAGACAGAGACAGTAGTTACTACGCCTGATGCTATAGACAGAGACAGAGACAGTAGTTACTACGCTTGATGCTATAGACAGAGACAGTAGTTACTACGCTTGATGCTATAGACAGAGACAGAGACAGTAGTTACTACGCTTGATGCTATAGACAGAGACAGAGACAGTAGTTACTACGCTTGATGCTATAGACAGAGACAGAGACAGTAGTTACTATGCTTGATGCTATAGACAGAGACAGAGACAGTAGTTACTACACTTGATGCTATAGACAGAGACAGAGACAGTAGTTACTACGCTTGATGCTATAGACAGAGACAGAGACACTTCACAATCATCGTTTTACAGTACAACCACAACCATAAAAGAAGAAACATTTGATATGTGAAATTCAAAATATTTAAACCACATAAGAAGCATAGTATGAGTAATGAGTAATGAGTAATGAGTAATGAGTAATGAGTATGACTAGCAGGATATTTGAGTATCAGTTCTGATTGAGTCTGAACACAGGACCGTGTGTGTGTGTGTGTGTGTGACGTGGGTGCGTGCGTGACGTGGGTGCGTGCGTGCATGTGTCCTCAGCTTGACCCCAGGAACCCCCAGATATCTGACCTCTCGTGAACTTTGCCCTTCTCGTCTCCCAGGGTTACGGTGACAGTGCGGACCTTTTGGAGGTCGAAGGCCATGTCGTACTGGTGGAAGTCAGAGGTCACCCAGCCAACCCACACACTGCTGGGCTCCTGACCTGGGAAGATCCTCACTGAGTAGTAGTACTGGGGAGAGACCATGGACATATAGGGTTATATTAGGTTATAAAGGGTAATAAAGGGTTATATAAGGTTATATAAGGTTACATGGGGTTATAAAGGGTTATATAGGGTTATATAAAGCTATATAGGGTTATATAAGGTTATATAGGGTTATAAAGGGTTATATTGGCCAGGCCGCAATTGTAAATGAGAACTTGTTCTCAACTAGCCTACCTGGTTAAATAAAGGTGTTCTCAACTGGCCTACCTGGTTAAATAAAGGTGTTCTCAACTGGCCTACCTGGTTAAATAAAGGTGTTCTCAACTGGCCTACCTGGTTAAATAAAGGTGTTCTCAACTGGCCTACCTGGTTAAATAAAGGTGTTCTCAACTAGCCTACCTGGTTAAATAAAGGTGTTCTCAACTGGCCTACCTGGTTAAATAAAGGTGTTCTCAACTAGCCTACCTGGTTAAATAAAGGTGTTCTCAACTAGCCTACCTGGTTAAATAAAGGTGTTCTCAACTGGCCTACCTG
>NC_092147.1:89455078-89500078 GCF_045791955.1 Oncorhynchus clarkii lewisi | reverse complement strand
TAACTCACTAACTAGCAAAGGATATGAACAAATGTGCACACGTGGCTACATGCAGCTCTTGCTTTCACTGCAAAACAAGCACATCTACCCACGACCACTCATGATGTAAACACAGTCCAGTTCATCTACTCACGACTGCTCATGCTGTAAACACAGTCCAGTTCAAAGTAAATGGTACAGATCCATATATGTCAATGGTCTATTTGCATAAAGGCCTACTACATCTCTGATTGGTTACGGTGCACCGGTCTGTGTAGAGAAGGGGCCTGAGTCGTGTCTGTCAATGCAATAGAATCCTACTGCGATGCGCTCTGCCTATCTCTTGCATAGTTAGTTTTGCATGCTAAGTCTTGTATAGTTCGTTTTGTTTTTGGTACGTTGCATTGAAAGTGGGTTGATTTGATCATAATTACCACAGTAAAGGGACACGTTGATAGTGTTAACTAACAGAGAAAACTCTGAGTGAAGCTCAATCTCCTGCTTCTCTGCAGTCCCGGGGGAGCTGTGCACTCGCGCAGCTTAGAGGGAACAACTTGTGTGTATTAAATGTATATAGATATTAATAACGTTTTCCTCCTAAGAGGGGAGAAGGAGGTTGGAGGTTCTGAAGGAGACAGAGACAGAAGGAGACAGAGGGAGAAGGAGGTTGGAGGAGACAGATGGAGACAGGAGGAGATAGAAGGAGACAGAGGGAGACAGGAGGAGACAGAAGGAGACAGAAGGAGACAGAGGGAGACAGAGGGAGACAGAAGGAGTCATAGACAGAAGGGGATGGAAGGAGACAGAAGGAGACAGAAGGAGACGGAGACAGAAGGAGACAGAAGGAGAAGGAGACGGAGGGAGACAGAAGGAGACGGAGGGAGACAGAAGGAGACAGGAGGAGACAGGAGGAGACAGAAGGAGACAGAAGGAGACAGAGACAGAATGAGACAGAAGGAGATAGAGGGAGACAGAGGGAGACAGAATGAGACGAAGACAGAAGGAGACAGTGGGAGACAGAAGGAGACAGGAGGAGACGGGAGGAGACAGAAGGAGACAGAAGGCGACGGAGACAGAGACAGAAGGAGACAGAAGGAGACGGAGACAGAAGGAGACAGAAGGAGACGGAGACAGAAGGAGACAGACGGAGACAGAAGGAGACGGAGACAGAAGGAGACAGTGGGAGACAGAAGGAGATAGAAGGAGACAGGAGGAGACGGGAGGAGACAGAAGGAGACAGAAGGAGACAGAAGGCGACAGAGACAGAAGGAGACAGAAGGAGACGGAGACAGAAGGAGACAGAAGGAGACGGAGACAGAAGGAGACAGACGGAGACAGAAGGAGACGGAGACAGAAGGAGACAGAAGGAGACAGAGACAGAAGGAGATGGAGACAGAAGGAGACAGAGACAGAAGGAGACAGAATGAGAGAGACACAAGGAGAAGGAGACAGATACAGACGGAGACGGTGACAGAAGGAGACAGAAGGAGACAGAGACAGAAGGAGAAAGAGACAGAAGGAGATGGAGACAGAAGGAGACAGAAGGAGACAGAGACAGAAGAAGACAGAAGGAGACAGAGACAGAAGGAGACAGAAGGAGACAGAGACAGAAGGAGATGGAGACAGAAGGAGACAGAGACAGAAGGAGACAGACGGAGACGGAGACAGAAGGAGACAGAAGGAGATGGAGACAGAAGGAGACAGAAGGAGACAGAGACAGAAGGAGACAGACGGAGACGGAGACAGAAGGAGACAGACGGAGACGGAGACAGAAGGAGATGGAGACAGAGACAGAAGGAGACAGAAGGAGATGGAGACAGAGACAGGAGACAGAGACAGATGGAGAAAGAGACAGAAGGAGAAGGAGACAGAAGGAGACGGAGACATCATCATCATCATCATCATCAGCACCTCGAAGTCGGACACGGTCTCAAAGTCGTCCAGGTCTTTCTTAGAGGAGAAGGAGAAGCCCCCGCCAGACTGTAGCGTCCCGCCAGGTGACTTGGCCAGCACCTCGTTACACTCTATAGGCATGCTGAGGCGATAGAAGGTGATGTCGGGGTTACTGTTCTGGGAGCCGAACGACCTCTGGGTGACCTTGAGACACGGGAAAGTCTCCACGGTGCCGTCCATCCTCGTGACCTTTTAGAAAGACCAGACGACAAAGGGAACAGGGCATTATGGGGGGGTCATCTGGTTGAATAGCCATACGATACCAGGTCAACATAGGTCTGTGGGTATGGGTAAAGCGCCAGACAAATCCTTGGAACTATTATCATTAATATTAGTTTTTATAGGTTATCAGCATAGCACCGGTTTGTGTCAAGAACTGCAACGCTGCTGGGTTTTTCACGCTCAACAGTTTATCCGTGTGCATCATGAACGGTCCACCACCCCAAGAACATCCAGACAACTTGACACAACTGTTGGGGAAGCATTGGAGTCAACATGGATCAGACGAATTGAGTCTGTTCTGAGGGCAGAAGGGGGTTGCAGCGACTCAATATTAGGAAGGTGTTCTCAGTCCTCAGGGTAGGTTACCAACATAGGTTGTTACAAAAAAACTAATATTTTTTATTTTACCTTTATTTAAAACTAGGCAAGTCAGTTAAGAACACATTCTTATTTTCAAGGGCGGCCTACCGGGGAACAGCGGGGTTAAACTGCCTTGTTCAGGGGAACAGCGGGGTTAAACTGCCTTGTTCAGGGGAACAGCGGGGTTAAACTGCCTTGTTCAGGGGAACAGCAGGGGTTAAACTGCCTTGTTCAGGGGAACAGCGGGGTTAAACTGCCTTGTTCAGGGGAACAGCAGGGGTTAAACTGCCTTGTTCAGGGGAACAGCGGGGTTAAACTGCCTTGTTCAGGGGAACAGCGGGGGTTAAACTGCCTTGTTCAGGGAAACAGCGGGGTTAAACTGCCTTGTTCAGGGGAACAGCGGGGTTAAACTGCCTTGTTCAGGAGAACAGCGGGGTTAAACTGCCTTGTTCAGGGGAACAGCAGGGGTTAAACTGCCTTGTTCAGGGGAACAGTGGGGTTAAACTGCCTTGTTCAGGGAAACAGTGGGGTTAAACTGCCTTGTTCAGGGTGGTCAACAACACATATAAAGAGGCTTATAAACAGAGGTTCACTTATGAAACTCTACACACAACTACACCAGGGGGAGCAGGGTCAAGGTTCAAGGACAGTCTTGTCAACAGAACGTTTTTTTTAAAGCAACATAGCTAAACAGGATAGCGACTGGACCCTCACCTCAATGTGTTCATGCTGCGGAGGTACGGGGATGAACTGAGACAGTCTCTTGCTGAGCCACATGGTGAGGTCTCTGTTCATGTTGACGGCGAAGGGCTCGTAGCCTTCCTGCAGACCACAGATGGTGAAGTACTTCAGAGTGCTCACGTCCTTACCAAAGTTCATCCTCCCAACCTGGCAAACACCCAGGCTGCACACCGGGATGAACCCTGCAGAGAGGACAGAGAGGACAGAGAGGACAGAGAGGACAGAGAGGACATTGTTATGTTAGAAGAACCACTAGAAGAACGTACGCCAGAACGGCCCATAGGACAGGAGCCAGAACAGCCCATAGGACAGGAGCCAGAACGGCCCATAGGGAAGGAGCCAGAACGGCCCATAGGACAGGAGCCAGAACGGCCCATAGGGCAGGAGCCAGAACGGCCCATAAGACAGGAGCCAGAACGGCCCTTTGGACAGGAGCCAGAACGGCCCTTTGGACAGGAGCCAGAACGGCCCATAGGGCAGGAGCCAGAACGAACAGCCCATAGGGCAGGAGCCAGAACGAACAGCCCATAGGGCAGGAGCCAGAATGAACAGCCCATAGGGCAGGAGCCAGAACGGCCCTTAGGGCAGAAGCCAGAACGGCCCGTAGGGCAGGAGCCAGAACGGCCCACAGGGCAGGAGCCAGAACGGCCCAAAGGGCAGGAGCCAGAACGGCCTACAGGGCAGGAGCCAGAACGGCCCACAGGGCAGGAGCCAGAACGGCCCGTAGGACAGGAGCCAGAACGACCCGTAGGACAGGAGCCAGAACGGCCCGTAGGACAGGAGCCAGAACGGCCCGTAGGACAGGAGCCAGAACGGCCCGTAGGACAGGAGCCAGAACGGCCCGTAGGGAAGGAGCCAGAACGGCCCGTAGGACAGGAGCCAGAACGGCCCACAGGACAGGAGCCAGAACGGCCCACAGGACAGGAGCCAGAACGGCCCACAGGACAGGAGCCAGAACGGCCCATAGGACAGGAGCCAGAACGGCCCATAGGGCAGGAGCCAGAACGGCCCATAGGACAGGAGCTAGAACGTCCCGTAGGACAGGAGCCAGAACGGCCCATAGGACAGGTATCAAATACATTAAACACATGGTTTCCATGGTTTCCCGGTGGTTGAGGCCGTTCCATTTGCCCCGTTCCAGCCATTATTATGAGCCCTCCTCCCCTCACCAGCCTCCTCTGGTCTACATGTACTTACTGCAACAGTGACCATCACTTGGAATCTTATCCTAACCAGTAGGTAAAAACATCAATGTGTTCTTATCTTATCCTAACCAGTAGGTAGCAACATCAATGTGTTCTTATCTTATCCTAACCAGTAGGTAAAAACATCAATGTGTTCTTATCTTATCCTAACCAGTAGGTAACAACATCAATGTGTTCTTATCTTATCCTAACCAGTAGGTAACAACATCAATGTGTTCTTATCTTATCCTAACTAGTAGGTAACACTGACATCAATGTGTTCATATCTTATCCTAACCAGTAGGTAACAACATCAATGTGTTCTTATCTTATCCTAACTAGTAGGTAACACTGACATCAATGTGTTCATATCTTATCCTAACCAGTAGGTAACAACATCAATGTGTTCTTATCTTATCCTAACCAGTAGGTAACAACATCAATGTGTTCTTATCTTATCCTAACTAGTAGGTAACACTGACATCAATGTGTTCATATCTTATCCTAACCAGTAGGAAACACTGACATCAATGTGTTCTTATCTAATCCTAACCAGTAGGTAACAACATCAATGTGTTCTTATCTTATCCTAACTAGTAGGTAACACTGACATCAATGTGTTCATATCTTATCCTAACCAGTAGGAAACACTGACATCAATGAGTTCTTATCTAATCCTAACCAGTAGGTAGCAACATCAATGTGTTCTTATCTTATCCTAACCAGTAGGTAACACTGACATCAATGTGTTCTTATCTTATCCTAACCAGTAGGTAACAACATCAATGTGTTCTTATCTTATCCTAACCAGTAGGTAACAACATCAATGTGTTCTTATCTTATCCTAACAAGTAGGTACAGTGCCTTGCGAAAGTATTCGGCCCCCTTGAACTTTGCGACCTTTTGCCACATTTCAGGCTTCAAACATAAAGATATAAAACTGTATTTTTTTGTGAAGAATCAACAACAAGTGGGACACAATCATGAAGTGGAACGACATTTATTGTATATTTCTAACTTTTTTAACAAATCAAAAACTGAAAAATTGGGTGTGCAAAATTATTCAGCCCCTTTACTTTCAGTGCAGCAAACTCTCTCCAGAAGTTCAGTGAGGATCTCTGAATGATCCAATGTTGACCTAAATGACTAATGATGATAAATACAATCCACCTGTGTGTAATCAAGTCTCCGTATAAATGCACCTGCACTGTGATAGTCTCAGAGGTCCGTTAAAAGCGCAGAGAGCATCATGAAGAACAAGGAACACACCAGGCAGGTCCGAGATACTGTTGTGAAGAAGTTTAAAGCCGGATTTGGATACAAAAATATTTCCCAAGCTTTAATCATCCCAAGGAGCACTGTGCAAGCGATAATATTGAAATGGAAGGAGTATCAGACCACTGCAAATCTACCAAGACCTGGCCGTCCCTCTAAACTTTCAGCTCATACAAGGAGAAGACTGATCAGAGATGCAGCCAAGAGGCCCATGATCACTCTGGATGAACTGCAGAGATCTACAGCTGAGGTGGGAGACTCTGTCCATAGGACAACAATCAGTCGTATATTGCACAAATCTGGCCTTTATGGAAGAGTGGCAAGAAGAAAGCCATTTCTTAAAGATATCCATAAAAAGTGTTGTTTAAAGTTTGCCACAAGCTACCTGGGAGACATACCAAACATGTGGAAGAAGGTGCTCTGGTCAGATGAAACCAAAATTGAACTTTTTGGCAACAATGCAAAACGTTATGTTTGGCGTAAAAGCAACACAGCACATCACCCTGAACACACCATCCCCACTGTCAAACATGGTGGTGGCAGCATCATGGTTTGGGCCTGCTTTTCTTCAGCAGGGACAGGGAATGGTTCAAATTGATGGGAAGATGGATGGAGCCAAATACAGGACCATTCTGGAAGAAAACCTGATGGAGTCTGCAAAAGACCTGAGACTGGGACGGAGATTTGTCTTCCAACAAGACAATGATCCAAAACATAAAGCAAAATCTACAATGGAATGGTTCAAAAATAAACATATCCAGGTGTTAGAATGGCCAAGTCAAAGTCCAGACCTGAATCCAATCGAGAATCTGTGGAAAGAACTGAAAACTGCTGTTCACAAATGCTCTCCATCCAACCTCACTGAGCTCGAGCTGTTTTGCAAGGAGGAATGGGAAAAAATTTCAGTCTCTCGATGTGCAAAACTGATAGAGACATACCCCAAGCGACTTACAGCTGTAATCGCAGCAAAAGGTGGCGCTACAAAGTATTAACTTAATAGGCTGAATAATTTTGCACGCCCAATTTTTCAGTTTTTGATTTGTTAAAAAAGTTTGAAATATACAATAAATGTCGTTCCACTTCATGATTGTGTCCCACTTGTTGTTGATTCTTCACAAAAAAATACAGTTTTATATCTTTATGTTTGAAGCCTGAAATGTGGCAAAAGGTCGCAGAGTTCAAGGGGGCCGAATAATTTCGCAAGGCATTGTAACAACATCAATGTGTTCTTATCTTATCCTAACCAGTAGGTAACACCAACATCAATGTGTTCTTATCTTATCCTAACCAGTAGGTAACACCAACATCAATGTGTTCTTATCTTATCCTAATCAGTAGGTAACAACATCAATGTGTTCTTATCTTATCCTAACCAGTAGGTAACACCAACATCAATGTGTTCTTATCTTATCCTAACCAGTAGGTAACACCAACATCAATGTGTTCTTATCTTATCCTAATCAGTAGGTAACAACATCAATGTGTTCTTATCTTATCCTAACCAGTAGGTAACACCAACATCAATGTGTTCTTATCTTATCCTAACCAGTAGGTAACACTGACATCAATGTGCTCTTATCTTATCCTAACCAGTAGGTAACATTGACATCGATGTGCTCTTATCTTATCCTAACCAGTAGGTAACAACATCAATGTGTTCTCATCTTATCCTAACCAGTAGGAAACACTGACATCAATGAGTTCTTATCTTATCATAACCAGTAGGTAACACTGACATCAATGTGTTCTTATCTTATTTCTAACCAGTAGGTAACAACATCAATGTGTTCTTATCTTATCCTAACCAGTAGGTAACACTGACATCAATGTGCTCTTATCTAATCCTAACCAGTAGGTAGCAACATCAATGTGTTCTGGACACTCAGCTTGCTGTATGGGAGAATACCACACCTCTACCCTCCCTGGACACTCAGCCTGCTGAGTAATAACATGGCTATATACACAGGGTACCAGTACTTGTCACGTTCTGACCTGTATTTCCTTTGTTTTTGTATTTATTTAGTATGGTCAGGGCGTGAGTTGGGTGGGTAGTCTATGTTTGTTTTTCTATGTTTTGGGTCAGTTCTATGTTTCGGCCTAGTATGGTTCTCAATCAGAGGCAGGTGTCATTAGTTGTCTCTGATTGAGAATCATACTTAGGTAGCCTGGGTTGCACTGTTTGTTGGTGGGTGATTTTCTATGTTGATGGCTTGTTTCAGCGCAGCTCGCATTAGCTTCACGGTCGTTATTTGTTTATTGTTTTGTATAGTTTTCAGTGTTCAGTACTTTCTTTATTAAAGATTTTACCATGGACACTTACCACGCCGCATATTGGTCCTCTGATCCTTTTCGCCTCTCCTCTTCAGATGAAGAGGAGGACGACCGTGACAGCACTGAGTGGATGTGCAGGGGTTTGAGGTAATTGAGGTAGATATGTACATATAGTTATGGGTAAAGTGACTAGGCAACAGGATAGATAATAAACAGTAACAGCAGCATGTGTAATGACTCAAAAGAGAAGTACAAAAAGAGTCCATGCAGATCGTTAAATAGTTAACCAATAGCTACCCGGACTAACTATTTAGCAGTCTTATGACTCGGGGGTAGAAGCTGTTCCCGGACTTGATGCATCGGTACGGCTTGTCTTGTGGTTGCAGAGAGAACAGTCTATGACTTGGGGGTAGAAGCTGTTCCCGGACTTGGTGCATCAGTACCACTTGTCGTGTGGTTGCAGAGAGAACAGTCTATGACTTGGGGGTAGAAGCTGTTCCCGGACTTGGTGCATCGGTACCACTTGTCGTGTGGTTGCAGAGAGAACAGTCTATGACTTGGGGGTAGAAGCTGTTCCCGGACTTGGTGCATCGGTACCACTTGAAACATGTAGGTATTACAGACTGAGTGAGGCAGAGGTTGAAAATGTCAGTGAAGACACGTGCCAGCTGGTCAGCGCATGCTCTGAGCACACATCCTGGTAATGTGTCTTGTGAATGTTAACATGTTTAAAAGTCTTAGTCACATCGGCTATGGAGAGCGAGATTACGCATTCACCTGGAACAGCGGGTCATCTAATGCATGGTTCAGCATTGCTTGCCTCGAAGCGGACATAGAAGGCATTTAGCTTGTCTGGTGGGTTTGCGTCACTGGGCAATTCGCGGCTGGGTTTCCCTTTGTAATCCGTGATAGCTTGGAAGCCCTGCCACATCCGATGAGGGTCAGAGCCGGCACGGAAGGATTCAATATTAGTCCTGTATTGATACTTTGCCTATTTGATTGCTCGTCGGAAGTCGTAACGGGATTTCTTATAAGAGTCCGGCTTAGTGTCCCGCTGCTTGAAAGCAGCAGCTCTAGCCTTTAGCTCAGGGTGGATGTTGCCTGTAATCCATGGCCTCTGGTTGGGATATGTACGTACGGTCATTGTGGGGACGATGTCATCGATGCACTTATTAATGAAGCCGGTGACTGATGTGGTAAACTCCTCAATGTTATCGGATCATATCATCTACTTTGATTGAAGTGGATTTAACAGGTGACCTCAATAAGGGTTCATATCGTTCACCTGGATTCACCTGGTCAGTCTGTGTCATGGAAATATCAGGTGTTCCTAATGTTTTGTCTAGTCAGTGTAGATGAGAACTCTCTTGGTAAATAGTAGTGTCTACAGCTTATCATGAGGTATTTTAACTGAGGCGAGAAAAAAACTTGAGACTTCCTTAACATTAGAGATCGCGCACCAGCTGTTGACAGCGCACCTTGTCTCCCCCACCTTACCCGAGACTGCCGACCGGTCTTGATGATGCCTTGAAAAGGCACCCTGTCTGCCCCACCTTACCCAAGACTGCCGACCGGTCTTGATGATGTGTTGAAAAGACACCCTGTCTCCCCACCTTCCCTGAGACTGCCGACCGGTCTTGATGATGCCTTGAAAAGGCACCCTGTCCGCCCCACCTTACCCGAGACTGCCGACCGGTCTTGATGATGCGTTGAAAAGGCACCCTGTCTCCCCACCTTCCCTGAGGCTGCCGACCGGTCTTGATGATGCGTTGAAAAGACACCCGGTCCGCCCCACCTTCCCTGAGGCTACGATGTGTAGAAAAGGCACCCTGCCCCCCACCTTCCCTGAGGCTACGATGTGTTGAAAAGGCACCCTGTCCCCCCACCTTCCCTGAGGCTACGATGTGTTGAAAAGGCACCCTGTCCCCCCACCTTCCCTGAGGCTACGATGTGTAGAAAAGACACCCGGTCCGCCCCACCTTCCCTGAGGCTACGATGTGTAGAAAAGACACCCTGTCCCCCCACCTTCCCTGAGGCTACGATGTGTAGAAAAGACACCCGGTCCGCCCCACCTTCCCTGAGGCTACGATGTGTAGAAAAGACACCCTGTCCCCCCACCTTCCCTGAGGCTACGATGTGTAGAAAAGACACCCGGTCCGCCCCACCTTCCCTGAGGCTACGATGTGTAGAAAATACACCCTGTCCCCCCACCTTCCCTGAGGCTACGATGTGTAGAAAAGACACCCTGTCCCCCCACCTTCCCTGAGGCTGCCGACCGGTCTTGATGATGTGTTGAAAAGACACCCGGTCCGCCCCACCTTCCCTGAGACTGCCGACCGGTCTTGATGATGTGTTGAAAAGACACCCGGTCCGCTCCACCTTCCCTGAGACTGCCGACCGGTCTTGACGATGCGTAGAAAAGGCAACGAGATGGGCAGTATATTATCCGTATCCTTGTTCACGATTCCGCGAAAAATACAATTACTGTCTTTTCTTTAGGTCCCGTTGATAGGTCGAGAATGGAGCTCGTCCAGTTTGTTCTCTTCAGGTCCCGTTGATAGGTCGAGAACGGAGCTCGTCCAGTTTGTTCTCTTCAGGTCCCGTTGATAGGTCGAGAACGGAGCTCGTCCAGTTTGTTCTCTTTAGGTCCCGTTGATAGGTCGAGAACGGAGCTTGTCCAGCGACTGCCAAGCGTTTGGTTTAAGTCCACCTCGGTTAGACAGCATCAGCAAAGTGACAGCTCCAGACAGAACATCTCTTCTGACAAATAGATGGTGTTGATGTTGAGAGTAAGCCAACAGACAGACAGGGATTGACAATAGGACAAGACTCTAACACCTAGGGTGGGGTAGTGAGGTTGACAATAGGACAGACTAACACCTACGATGGGGTAGTGAGGTTGACAATAGGACAGACTAACACCTACGGTGGGGTAGTGAGGTTGACAATAGGACAGACTAACACATAGGGTGGGGTAGTGAGGTTGACAATAGGACAAGACTCTAACACCTAGGGTGGGGTAGTGAGGTTGACAATAGGACAGACTAACACCTACGATGGGGTAGTGAGGTTGACAATAGGACAGACTAACACATAGGGTGGGGTAGATAGTAGGACAGATATAGAACCATAGGGTGGTGTAGACAGTAGGACAGACATGGTACCATAGGGTGGTGTAGACAGTAGGATAGACTAACACATAGGGTGTGGTAGACAGTAGGACAGACATGGAACCATAGGGTGGTGTAGACAGTAGGACAGACATGGAACCATAGGGTGGTGTAGACAGTAGTACAGACATGGAACCATAGGGTTGTGTAGACAGTAGGACAGACATGGAACCATAGGGTGGTGTAGACAGTAGGACATACATGGAACCATAGGGTGGTGTACGATAGTCATTTTGAGTAGACAGTACACACACTGACCTTCCCAAACCTCAAAGTCCTTGAAGGCCAGTTCCGACCCTGAGTGGTCCAGGAGCACCTCTCCGTTGTGGGTGAACATCATGGTGTGTTCGTTCAGATCGACCATACAGCCCACCACGTCACCTGGACCCCAGGACCTGCCGAAGTGCTCGTTACCCTGGTGCCACAGCTGGGCCTGGAACACACACAGGGATACACAGTATTCAGACCCCTTCCCTTTCCCCCCCACATTTTGTTACATTACAGCCTTATTCTAAAATGTATTAAATAAAATAAAAAATCCTCATCAATCTACACACCATAATAACAAAGTGAAAACAGGTTTAAAAACAGATACCTTATTTACATAAGTATTCAGACCCTTTGCTATGAGACTCTAAATTGAGGTCAGGTGCATCCTGTTTACATTGATCATCCTTGAGATGTTTCTAGAACATGGAGTCCACCTGTGGTATTATTTGGAAAGGCACACACACCTGTCTATATAAAGGTCCCACAGTTGCCAGCGAATGTCAGAGTAAAAAAAAAATTGAGCCATGAGGTCGAAGGAATTGTCCTTAGAGCTCCGAAGCAAGATTGTGTCGAGGCACAGATCTGGGGAAGGGTACCAAAGCATGTCTGCAGCATTGAAGGTCCCCAAGAACACAGTGGCCTCCATCATTCTGAAATGGAAGAAGTTTGGAAGCAACAACTCTCCCTGGTCGCCCGGCCAAACTGACCAATCGGGGGAAAAGGGCCTTGGTCAGGGAGGTGACCAAGAACCCAATGATCACTCTAACAGAGCTCCAGAGTTCCTCTGTGGAGATGGGAGAACTCTCCCTCTTTGCCACCCCTCCACTCCCTCTCCCCTCTATAATTACATGGAGAGTCCTTGAATCCTCAATCAGCCAACGCATTCAGTCTATTTCCAGTCCCACAATGTACTGGCTCCCCCTCAACTCCGTCCCACACACACACACACTTCTACGTGACCTCTCATCGTCCTCTCACAGAGCAGAAATAGCTCCCCCCTCTCCCACCTGATTCTGCCTGTGATCCCAAAAGGCATCCTATTCCCTCTGTAGTGCACTACGTTTTGCCCAGGATCCATAGGGCTCTGATCAAAAGTAGTGCACTACATAGGGAATAGGGTGCCATTTGGTTTAGTGCACAGAGCTGTGATGTGAGTCACTCAGGGCCTCATCATCTGCTAATCTCTGCCCACTGAGAGAGAGAGTAGGGAAGTTCAATGAATGGGCTGCTGCTCAGTCAGTACGGGAGATCTTTCTAGAGCCCAGTTTAATTGTGTATAAGTGCATTTTTTTTTATCTCTAAATGATTAAACTAGAGAGAAATACAGTGAGTGTACAAAACATTAGGAACACCTTCCTAATATTTGAGTTGCACCCCCTTCTGCCCTCAGAACAGACTCGATTCGTCGGGTCATGGACTCGACAAGGTATCTTAAAGAGTGACACAGGGGATGCTGGTCCATGTTGACTCCAATGCTTCCCCAACAGTTGTGTCCAGTTGGCTGGATGTCCTTTGGGTGGTGGAACATTCTTGATACACACGGGGAAACTATTGAGCGTGAAAAACCCAGCAGCGTTGCAGTTCTTGACACAAACCGGTGCCCCTGGACCCTACTACAATACCCCGTTCAAAGGCACTTAAATATTTTGTCTTGCCCATTCACCATCTGAATGACACACACACACAATCCATGTCTCAACTGTCTCAAGGATTAAAAATCCTTCTTTAACCTGACTCCTCCCCTTCATCTACACTGATTGAAATGGATTTAACAGGTGACATCAATAAGGGATCATATCTTTCACCTGGATTCACCTGGTCAGTCTGTCATGAAAAGAGTTCCTAATGTTTCGTCCACTCAGTGTTACTACATGACACAAGCTGATGTTCTGACCACGTCCACTCAGTGTTACTACATGATACAAGCTGATGTTCTGACCACGTCCACTCAGTGTTACTACATGACACAAGCTGATGTTCTGACCACGTCCACTCAGTGTTACTACATGAGACAAGCTGATGTTCTGACCACGTCCACTCAGTGTTACTACATACAAGCTGATGTTTCTGACCACGTCCACTCAGTGATACTACATACAAGCTGATGTTCTGACCACGTCCACTCAGTGTTACTACATACAAGCTGATGTTCTGACCACGTCCACTCAGTGTTACTACATACAAGCTGATGTTCTGACCACGTCCACTCAGTGTTATTACATGAGACAAGCTGATGTTCTGACCACGTCCACTCAGTGTTACTACATGAGACAAGCTGATGTTCTGACCACGTCCACTCAGTGTTACTACATACAAGCTGATGTTCTGACCACGTCCACTCAGTGTTACTACATACAAGCTGATGTTCTGACCACGTCGACTCAGTGTTCCTACACACAAGCTGATGTTCTCACCACGTCCACTCAGTGTTACTACATGATACAAGCTGATGTTCTGACCACGTCCACTCAGTGTTACTACATGAGACAAGCTGATGTTCTGACCACGTCCACTCAGTGTTACTACATGAGACAAGCTGATGTTCTGACCACGTCCACTCAGTGTTACTACATGAGACAAGCTGATGTTTTGACCACGTCCACTCAGTGTTACTACATGAGACAAGCTGATGTTCTGACCACGTCCACTCAGTGTTACTACATACAAGCTGATGTTCTGACCACGTCCACTCAGTGTTACTACATGAGACAAGCTGATGTTCTGACCACGTCCACTCAGTGTTACTACATGAGACAAGCTGATGTTCTGACCACGTCCACTCAGTGTTACTACATACAAGCTGATGTTCTGACCACGTCCACTCAGTGTTACTACATACAAGCTGATGTTCTGACCACGTCGACTCAGTGTTCCTACACACAAGCTGATGTTCTCACCACGTCCACTCAGTGTTACTACATGATACAAGCTGATGTTCTGACCACGTCCACTCAGTGTTACTACATGAGACAAGCTGATGTTCTGACCACGTCCACTCAGTGTTACTACATGAGACAAGCTGATGTTCTGACCACGTCCACTCAGTGTTACTACATGAGACAAGCTGATGTTTTGACCACGTCCACTCAGTGTTACTACATGAGACAAGCTGATGTTCTGACCACGTCCACTCAGTGTTACTACATACAAGCTGATGTTCTGACCACATCCACTCAGTGTTACTAAATGACACAAGCTGATGTTCTGACCACGTCCACTCAGTGTTACTACATACAAGCTGATGTTCTGACCACGTCCACTCAGTGTTACTACATGAGACAAGCTGATGTTCTGACCACGTCCACTCAGTGTTACTACATGAGACAAGCTGATGTTCTGACCACGTCCACTCAGTGTTACTACATGAGACAAGCTGATGTTCTGACCACGTCCACTCAGTGTTACTACATACAAGCTGATTTTCTGACCACATCCACTCAGTGTTACTACATACAAGCTGATGTTCTGACCACGTCCACTCAGTGTTACTACATACAAGCTGATGTTCTGACCCCGTCCACTCAGTGTTACTACATACAAGCTGATGTTCTGACCACGTCCACTCAGTGTTACTACATACAAGCTGATGTTCTGACCCCGTCCACTCAGTGTTACTACATGAGACAAGCTGATGTTCTGACCACGTCCACTCAGTGTTACTACACACAAGCTGATGTTCTGATCACGTCCACTCAGTGTTACTACATACAAGCTGATGTTCTGACAACGTCCACTCAGTGTTACTACATGACACAAGCTGATGTTCTGACCACGTCCACTCAGTGTTACTACACACAAGCTGATGTTCTGATCACGTCCACCAGGGGGAAGCACCCCTCTTTATAACCTCAGATTGGTGATGGTGGCATCAAACATTATAGTACTGTTGATTTAGGGGGAGAGAGAGAGAGAAGAGAGAAGAGAGAGAGGGAGGGGGTGGGGGTGGGGGTGGAGAGAGAGAGAGAGAGAAAGAGGGAGGGGGGGAGAGAGAGAGAGAGAAGAGAGGGGAGAGAGAGGGAGAGAGAGAGAGAGAGAGGGGGTGGGGGTGGAGAGAGAGAGAGAGAGGGAGGGGGGGAGAGAGAGAGAGAGAAGAGAGGGGAGAGAGAGGGAGGGGGGAGAGAGAGGGGCGAGAGAGAGAGAGAGAGAGAGGGGGGAGAGAGATAGATAGGAGAGAGAGAGAGAGAGAGAGAGAGAGAGAGAGAGAGAGAGAGAGAGAGAGAGAGAGAGAGAGAGAGAAGAGATGGAGAGAGAAAGAGAGAAGTTGGGAGAGAGAGAGATAGGAGAGAGAGAGAGGGAGGGGGGAGAGAGAGACTAAGAGCGATTACAGCTGTGAGTCTTTCTGGGTAATTCTCTAAGATCTTTCCACACCTGAATTGTGCAACATTTTCCTATTATTCTTTTCTAAATTCTTCAAGCTCTTTTCACGTAGATTTAAGTCAAAACTGTAACCCGGGTCCTCTCAGGAACATAGGTTATCGTCCTGCTGAAATGTGAATTCATCTCCCAGTGTCTGGTGGAAAGCAGACTGAACCAGGTTTTCCTCTAGGATTTTGCTTGTGCTGAGCTCCAGTGACTGGGTGTGTTGATACACCATCCAAAGTGTAATTCATAACTTCACCAGGCTCAAAGGGATATTCAATGTCAGCTTTTTATATTTTTACCCCATCTACCAATAGGTGCCCTTCTTTGTGAGGCATTGGAAAACCTCCCTGGTCTTTGTGGTTGAATCTGTGTTTGAAATTCACTGTGCGACTGATAATTGTATGTGTGAAGTACAGAGATCAGGAAGTCATTCAACTATCAGGTTAAACACTATTATTGCACACAGAGTGAGTCCGTGCAACTTATTATATGACTTGTTAATAAGCACATTTGAACTCGTAGGTATATTATACTGACCGATTCTAGACATGTCAGCTTCTCATTTATACTGACCGACTCTAGACATGTCAGCATTTCATTTATACTGACCGACTCTAGACATGTCAGCTTCTCATTTATACTGACCGACTCTAGACATGTCAGCATTTCATTTATACTGACCGACTCTAGACATGTCAGCTTTTCATTTATACTGACCGACTCTAGACATGTCAGCATTTCATTTATACTGACCGACTCTAGACATGTCAGCTTCTCATTTATACTGACCGACTCTAGACATGTCAGCTTCTCATTTATACTGACCGACTCTAGACATGTCAGCATTTCATTTATACTGACCGACTCTAGACATGTCAGCTTTTCATTTATACTGACTGACTCTAGACATGTCAGCTTCTCATTTATACTGACCGACTCTAGACATGTCAGCTTCTCATTTATACTGACCGACTCTAGACATGTCAGCTTCTCATTTATACTGACCGACTCTAGACATGTCAGCATTTCATTTATACTGACCGACTCTAGACATGTCAGCTTTTCATTTATACTGACTGACTCTAGACATGTCAGCTTCTCATTTATACTGACCGACTCTAGACATGTCAGCTTCTCATTTATACTGACCGACTCTAGACATGTCAGCATTTCATTTATACTGACCGACTCTAGACATGTCAGCTTTTCATTTATACTGACCGACTCTAGACATGTCAGCTTCTCATTTATACTGACCGACTCTAGACATGTCAGCTTTTCATTTATACTGACCGACTCTAGACATGTCAGCTTCTCATTTATACTGACCGACTCTAGACATGTCAGCTTTTCATTTATACTGACTGACTCTAGACATGTCAGCTTCTCATTTATACTGACCGACTCTAGACATGTCAGCTTCTCATTTATACTGACCGACTCTAGACATGTCAGCATTTCATTTATACTGACCGACTCTAGACATGTCAGCTTCTCATTTATACTGACCGACTCTAGACATGTCAGCTTCTCATTTATACTGACCGACTCTAGACATGTCAGCTTTTCATTTATACTGACCGACTCTAGACATGTCAGCTTTTCATTTATACTGACCGACTCTAGACATGTCAGCTTCTCATTTATACTGACCGACTCTAGACATGTCAGCTTTTCATTTATACTGACCGACTCTAGACATGTCAGCTTTTCATTTATACTGACCGACTCTAGACATGTCAGCATTTCATTTATACTGACCGACTCTAGACATGTCAGCTTTTCATTTATACTGACCGACTCTAGACATGTCAGCTTCTCATTTATACTGACCGACTCTAGACATGTCAGCATTTCATTTATACTGACCGACTCTAGACATGTCAGCATTTCATTTATACTGACCG
Source organism: Oncorhynchus clarkii lewisi (assembly GCF_045791955.1). Classification (NCBI taxonomy): domain Eukaryota; kingdom Metazoa; phylum Chordata; class Actinopteri; order Salmoniformes; family Salmonidae; genus Oncorhynchus; species Oncorhynchus clarkii. Next base: position 89,482,384 of record NC_092147.1, on the reverse strand, counting down.
ACTCTAGACATGTCAGCTTTTCATTTATACTGACCGACTCTAGACATGTCAGCATTTCATTTATACTGACCGACTCTAGACATGTCAGCTTTTCATTTATACTGACCAACTCTAGACATGTCAGCATTTCATTTATACTGACCGACTCTAGACATGTCAGCTTCTCATTTATACTGACCGACTCTAGACATGTCAGCTTCTCATTTATACTGACCGACTCTAGACATGTCAGCTTCTCATTTATACTGACCGACTCTAGACATGTCAGCATTTCATTTATACTGACCGACTCTAGACATGTCAGCTTTTCATTTATACTGACTGACTCTAGACATGTCAGCTTCTCATTTATACTGACCGACTCTAGACATGTCAGCTTCTCATTTATACTGACCGACTCTAGACATGTCAGCATTTCATTTATACTGACCGACTCTAGACATGTCAGCTTTTCATTTATACTGACCGACTCTAGACATGTCAGCTTTTCATTTATACTGACTGACTCTAGACATGTCAGCTTCTCATTTATACTGACCGACTCTAGACATGTCAGCTTCTCATTTATACTGACCGACTCTAGACATGTCAGCTTCTCATTTATACTGACCGACTCTAGACATGTCAGCTTTTCATTTATACTGACTGACTCTAGACATGTCAGCTTCTCATTTATACTGACCGACTCTAGACATGTCAGCTTCTCATTTATACTGACCGACTCTAGACATGTCAGCTTCTCATTTATACTGACAGACTCTAGACATGTCAGCTTTTCATTTATACTGACAGACTCTAGACATGTCAGCTTATCATTTATACTGACCGACTCTAGACATGTCAGCTTCTCATTTATACTGACCGACTCTAGACATGTCAGCTTTTCATTTATACTGACCGACTCTAGACATGTCAGCTTTTCATTTATACTGACCGACTCTAGACATGTCAGCTTCTCATTTATACTGACCGACTCTAGACATGTCAGCTTCTCATTTATACTGACCGACTCTAGACATGTCAGCTTTTCATTTATACTGACCGACTCTAGACATGTCAGCTTCTCATTTATACTGACCGACTCTAGACATGTCAGCTTTTAATTTTTAATTAATTTGTTAAAAAATTCTAAAAACATCATTCCACTTTGTCATTATGGAGTATTGTGGGTAGGCCACTGACACAACATCTCAACTGAATAAGGTGCTCTGATAGTTCTGTGAACACTTGTGAAGGTCTAGACGTTGTAACCTTCTTCTACATGTTGAAACATATATATTAATAAACCTCAAATAACGATAATCAGTAAAGGTGTGTGGGAGTTCCTGACTCACCTTGAATCCGTCGAAGACGAAGGCGTGTTGGTCAGAGCCCAGCTCCTGGTCCGGTAGACAGCCAGGCCGTGCCCAGCCGACCCTCATCTCGCCTGACGTCAGCACCTCAAACTCAAAGTACCACTTCCCAGCGTTCACACTGTACGTCTTCTCAGCTCGGAAGATACGGAACCGCTCAGCAGACATGTTACTGGTGTCTGCTCTGGCTGCTGAAACAACAGGGCCAGATAACATGTTACTGATGTCTGCTCTGGCTGCTGAAACAACAGGGTCAGATAACATGTTACTGGTGTCTGCTCTGGCTGCTGAAACAACAGGGCCAGATAACATGTTACTGATGTCTGCTCTGGCTGCTGAAACAACAGGGCCAGACAACATGTTACTGATGTCTGCTCTGGCTGCTGAAACAACAGGGCCAGACAACATGTTACTGGTGTCTGCTCTGGCTGCTGAAACAACAGGGCCAGATAACATGTTACTGGTGTCTGCTGAAACAACAGGGCCAGACAACATGTTACTGATGTCTGCTGAAACAACAGGGCCAGACAACATGTTACTGATGTCTGCTGAAACAACAGGGCCAGATAACATGTTACTGATGTCTGCTCTGGCTGCTGAAACAACGGTGCCAGATAACATGTTACTGATGTCTGCTGAAACAACAGGGCCAGACGACATGTTACTGGTGTCTGCTCTGGCTGCTGAAACAACAGGGCCAGATAACATGTTACTGATGTCTGCTCTGGCTGCTGAAGCAACAGGGCCAGATAACATGTTACTGATGTCTGCTCTGGCTGCTGAAACAACAGGGCCAGACAACATGTTACTGATGTCTGCTCTGGCTGCTGAAACAACAGGGCCAGACAACATGTTACTGGTGTCTGCTCTGGCTGCTGAAACAACAGGGCCAGATAACATGTTACTGGTGTCTGCTGAAACAACAGGGCCAGACAACATGTTACTGATGTCTGCTGAAACAACAGGGCCAGACAACATGTTACTGATGTCTGCTGAAACAACAGGACCAGACAACATGTTACTGATGTCTGCTCTGGCTGCTGAAACAACGGTGCCAGATAACATGTTACTGATGTCTGCTGAAACAACAGGGCCAGACAACATGTTACTGATGTCTGCTGAAACAACAGGGCCAGACAACATGTTACTGATGTCTGCTGAAACAACAGGGCCAGACAACATGTTTCTTATGTCTGCTGAAACAACAGGGCCAGACAACATGTTACTGATGTCTGCTGAAACAACAGGGCCAGACAACATATTACTGATGTCTGCTGAAACAACAGGGCCAGATAACATGTTACTGATGTCTGCTGAAACAACAGGGCCAGACAACATGTTACTGATGTCTGCTCTGGCTGCTGAAACAACAGGGCCAGACAACATGTTACTGGTGTCTGCTCTGGCTGCTGAAACAACAGGGCCAGACAACATGTTACTGGTGTCTGCTCTGGCTGCTGAAACAACAGGGCCAGATAACATGTTACTGGTGTCTGCTGAAACAACAGGGCCAGAAAACATGTTACTGATGTCTGCTGAAAAAACAGGGCCAGACAACATGTTACTGATGTCTGCTCTGGCTGCAGAAACAACGGTGGCAGATAACATGTTACTGATGTCTGCTGAAACAACAGGGCCAGACAACATGTTACTGATGTCTGCTGAAACAACAGGGCCAGACAACATGTTACTGATGTCTGCTGAAACAACAGGGCCAGACAACATGTTTCTGATGTCTGCTGAAACAACAGGGCCAGACAACATGTTACTGATGTCTACTCTGGCTGCTGAAACAACAGGGCCAGACAACATGTTACTGATGTCTGCTGAAACAACAGGGCCAGACAACATGTTACTGATGTCTGCTCTGGCTGCTGAAACAACAGGGCCAGACAACATGTTACTGATGTCTGCTGAAACAACAGAACCAGACAACATGTTACTGATGTCTGCTGAAACAACAGGGCCAGACAACATGTTACTGATGTCTGCTGAAACAACAGGGCCAGACAACATGTTACTGATGTCTGCTGAAACAACAGGGCCAGACAACATGTTACTGATGTCTGCTGAAACAACAGGGCCAGATAACATGTTACTGATGTCTGCTGAAACAACAGGACCAGACAACATGTTACTGATGTCTGCTGAAACAACAGGGCCAGACAACATGTTACTGATGTCTGATGAAACAACTGGGTTGATCAACATGTTACTGATGTCTGCTGAACAACAAGGCCAGACGACATGTTACTGATGTCTGCTGAAACAACAGGGCCAGACAACATGTTACTGATGTCTACTGAAACAACAGGGCCAGATAACATGTTACTGATGTCTGCTGAAACAACAGGGCCAGACAACATGTTACTGATGTCTGCTCTGGCTGCTGAAACAACAGGGCCAGATAACATGTTACTGATGTCTGCTCTGGCTGCTGAAACAACAGGGCCAGATAACATGTTACTGATGTCTGCTGAAACAACAGGGCCAGACAACCTGTTTCTGATGTCTGCTCTGGCTGCTGAAACAACAGGGCCAGACAACATGTTTCTGATGTCTGCTGACACAACAGGGCCAGACAACATGTTACTGATGTCTGCTGAAACAACAGGGCCAGACAACATGTTACTGATGTCTGCTGAAACAACAGGACCAGACAACATGTTACTGATGTCTGCTGAAACAACAGGGCCAAACAACATGTTACTGATGTCTGCTCTGGCTGCTGAAACAACAGGGCCAGACAACATGTTACTGATGTCTGCTGAAACAACAGGACCAGACAACATGTTACTGATGTCTGCTGAAACAACAGGGCCAGACAACATGTTACTGATGTCTGCTGAAACAACAGGGCCAGACAACATGTTACTGATGTCTGCTGAAACAACAGGGCCAGACAACATGTTACTGATGTCTGCTGAAACAACAGGGCCAGATAACATGTTACTGATGTCTGCTGAAACAACTGGGTTGATCAACAACTGGAGCTCTTTATCTACGTGGTGACGGCTTTGACTACTACCAGGGTAGTGTAATATCCTATACTATACCCTGACATTAATACACAACCTGTTGTAGGTTGGTCAACCAGGGTAGTGTAATATCCTATACTATACCCTGACATTAATACACAACCTGTTGTAGGTTGGTCAACCAGGGTAGTGTAATATCCTATACTATACCCTGACATTAATACACAACCTGTTGTAGGTTGGTCAACCAGGGTAGTGTAATATCCTATACTATACCCTGACATTAATACACAACCTGTTGTAGGTTGGTCAACCAGGGTAGTGTAATATCCTATACTATACCCTGACATTAATACACAACCTGTTGTAGGTTGGTCAACCAGGGTAGTGTAATATCCTATACTATACTCTGACATTAATACACAACCTGTTGTAGGTTGGTCAACCAGGGTAGTGTAATATCCTATACTATACCCTGACATTAATACACAACCTGTTGTAGGTTGGTTAATCAGTGTGATCATTTGTCAAAACAATACCACCCTGGATATCCCCCTCAACTAAAACTATGTGTCTTGAAGGGTACTAAAACTAGCTAGCAATAGCCAGGCTCCACAGCTATCTCCACAGCTAGCATCACGGCTATCTCCACAGCTAGCATCACGGCTATCTCCACAGCTAGCGCCACAGTAAAAGCTATATTAAAATGATCTATGTCTGGGTGTTTACACAGACAACTGCTGCATGCTCCAGCAATAGAACAGTAAATACAATCATGTCACGAGGAAACAGACATCTCCCTGTGCGTCATAAAAGCCCCTCTGTACAGACTAGTGGGTCAACTCGTCATTGGGCTTATATAAGAGACTCTGTGGGGTTTTATGTGATGTTGGTCACTGATGAATGAGGGAGAGTAGGAGGGTATTGTCTCTGTCAGGGGTAGTGGATTTAACCCAGGTCTCTGATGTGGAGGGAGAGTAGGAGGGTATCGTCTCTGTCAGGAATAGTGGATTTAACCCAGGTCTCTGATGAATGAGGGAGAGTAGGAGGGTATTGTCACTGTCAGGGATAGTGGATTTAACCCAGGTCTCTGATGAATGAGGGAGAGTAGGAGGGTATTGTCTCTGTCAGGGGTAGTGGATTTAACCCAGGTCTCTGATGAATGAGGGAGAGTAGGAGGGTATTGTCACTGTCAGGGGGAGTGGATTTAACCCAGGTCTCTGATGAATGAGGGAGAGTAGGAGGGTATTGTCTCTGTCAGGGGTAGTGGATTTAACCCAGGTCACTGATGTGGAGGGAGGTGAGGTAGAGTTTGGACTGAACCATAAAGGAGGTGAGGGGTGTGTGAGGTAGAGTTTGGACTGAACCATAAAGGAGGTGAGGGGTGTGTGAGGTAGTGTTTGGACTGAACCATAAAGGAGGTGAGGGGTATGTGAGGTAGTGTTTGGACTGAACCATAAAGGAGGTGAGGGGTGTGTGAGGTAGTGTTTGGACTGAACCATAAAGGAGGTGAGGGGTATGTGAGGTAGTGTTTGGACTGAACCATAAAGGAGGTGAGGGGTTTGTGTATGCTTTGACTGTACCATGGTCCTGATCCGGAGCCTCCAGGTTGTATCCGTACCCCAGCAGGGTGCGGACAGCCTCCCTCAGACTGTCCTTGTTGGACTTCTTGGTCCTCTCGTCCAGCAGAGTGTACGGAACCAAGCGGGGGTTCCTACGATTCTTCACATCCTTCACAAGGAAGGGGGAGATAGTTAGTACTTCATAAACACATTGAACTAAAGAAGAGGAGTTAGGACTTCATAAACACACTACCTTCCTACCAGTCATCCCCTATCCTTCCTACCAGTCATCCCATCTCTTTCCTACCAGTCATCCCATCTCCTTCCTACCAGTCATCCCCTCTCCTTCCTCCATGTAGCAGTCCTACAAGTCATACCCTCTCCTTCCTACCAGTCACCCCCTCTCCTTCCTCCATGTAGCAGTCCTACCAGTCATCCCATCTCCTTCCTACCAGCCATCCACACTCCTTCCTACCAGTCATCCCATCTCCTTCCTTCCAGTCATCCCATCTCCTTCCTTCCAGCCATCCACACTCCTTCCTACCAGTCATCCCCTCTCCTTCCTTCCAGTCATCCCATCTCCTTCCTTCCAGCCATCCACACTCCTTCCTACCAGTCATCCCCTCTCCTTCCTACCAGTCATCCCATCTCCTTCCTTCCAGCCATCCACACTCCTTCCTACCAGTCATCCCCTCTCCTTCCTACTAGTCATCCCCTCTCCTTCCTCCATGTAGCAGTCCTACCAGTCATCCCCTCTCCTTCCTAACAGTCATCCCCTCTCCTTCCTCCATGTAGCAGTCCTACCAGTCATCCCCTATCCTTCCTACCAGTCATCCCCTCTCCTTCCTACCAGTCATCCCCTCTCCATCCTACCAGTCATCCCCTCTCCTTCCTACCAGCCATCCCCTCTACTTCCTACCAATCATCCCCTCTCCTTCCTCCATGTAGCAGTCCTACCAGTCATCCCATATCCTTCCTACCAGTCATCCCCTCTCCTTCCTACCAGTCATCCCCTCTCCATCCTACCAGTCATCCCCTCTCCTTCCTACCAGCCATCCCCTCTACTTCCTACCAGTCATCCCCTCTCCTTCCTCCATGTAGCAGTCCTACCAGTCATCCCATATCCTTCCTACCAGTCATTCCCTCTCATTCCTACCAGTCATCCCCTCTCCTTCCTCCATGTAGCAGTCCTACCAGTCATCCTCTTTCCTTCCTACCAGTCATCCCCTCTCCTTCCTACCAGTCATCCCCTCTCCTTCCTACCAGTCATCCCCTCTCCTTCCTACCAGTCACCCCCTCTCCTTCCTACCAGTCATCCCCTCTCCTTCCTCCATGTAGCAGTCCTACCAGTCATCCCCTCACCTTCCTACCAGTCATCCCCTCTCCTTCCTACCAGTCATCCCCTCTCCTTCCTACCAGTCACCCCCTCTCCTTCCTACCAGTCATCCCCTCTCCTTCCTACCAGTCATCCCCTCTCCTTCCTACCAGTCATCCCCTCTCCTTCCTACCAGTCATCCCCTCTCCTTCCTCCATGTAGCAGTCCTACCAGTCATCCCATATCCTTCCTACCAGTCATCCCCTCTCCTTCCTACCAGTCCTCCCCTCTCCTTCCTACCAGTCATTCCCTCTCATTCCTACCAGTCATCCCCTCTCCTTCCTCCATGTAGCAGTCCTACCAGTCATCCCCTTTCCTTCCTACCAGTCATCCCCTCTCCTTCCTACCAGTCATCCCCTCTCCTTCCTACCAGTCATCCCCTATCCTTCCTACCAGTCATCCCCTATCCTTCCTCCATGTAGCAGTCCTACCAGTCATCCCATCTCCTTCCTACCACTCATCCCATCTCCTTCCTACCAGTCATCCCATCTCCTTCATACCATCAGCACCTCTGTAGTGGGCCCATCAGTACCTCTGTAGTGGGCCCAGCAGAACCTCTGTAGTGGGCCCATCAGTACCTCTGTAGTGGGCCCAGTAGCACCTCTGTAGTGGGCCCAGCAGAACCTCTGTAGTGGGCCCATCAGTACCTCTGTAGTGGGCCCATCAGTACCTCTGTAGTGGGCCCAGTAGCACCTCTGTAGTGGGCCCAGTAGAACCTCTGTAGTGGGCCCAGTAGCACCTCTGTAGTGGGCCCAGTAGAACCTCTGTAGTGGGCCCATCAGCACCTCTGTAGTGGGCCCATAAGCACCTCTGTAGTGGGCCCATCAGTACCTCTGTAGTGGGCCCAGTAGAACCTCTGTAGTGGGCCCATCAGCACCTCTGTAGTGGGCCCATAAGCACCTCTGTAGTGGGCTCATAAGCACCTCTGTAGTGGGCCCATCAGTAACTCTGTAGTGGGCCCATCAGCATCTCTGTAGTGGGCCCATCAGCATCTCTGTAGTGGGCCCATCAGCATCTCTGTAGTGGGCCCAGTAGAACCTCTGTAGTGGGCCCATCAGTAACTCTGTAGTGGGCCCATCAGCATCTCTGTAGTGGGCCCAGTAGTACCTCTGTAGTGGGCCCATCAGTACCTCTGTAGTGGGCCCAGTAGAACCTCTGTAGTGGGCCCATCAGTACCTCTGTAGTGGGCCCACCAGTACCTCTGTAGTGGGCCCATCAGTACCTCTGTAGTGGGCCCACCAGTACCTCTGTAGTGGGCCCAGTAGAACCTCTGTAGTGGGCCCATCAGTACCTCTGTAGTGGGCCCACCAGTACCTCTGTAATGGGCCCATCAGCATCTCTGTAGTGGGCCCATCAGTACCTCTGTAGTGGGCCCACCAGTACCTCTGTAGTGGGCCCAGTAGAACCTCTGTAGTGGGCCCATCAGTACCTCTGTAGTGGGCCCATCAGTACCTCTGTAGTGGGCCCATCAGTACCTCTGTAGTGGGCCCATCAGTACCTCTGTAGTGGGCCCATCAGTACCTCTGTAGTGGGCCCATCAGTACCTCTGTAGTGGGCCCAGTAGAACCTCTGTAGTGGGCCCATCAGCACCTCTGTAGTGGGCCTATCAGCACCTCTGTAGTGGGCCCAGTAGAATCTCTGTAGTGGGCCCATCAGTACCTCTGTAGTGGGCCCATCAGTACCTCTGTAGTGGGCCCAGTAGCCCCCCCCCCCACCCCCCACCACCACCACCACCCCCACCCCCACCCCGCTGCAGCCCGGCTGCACACACAAACACACACACCTTTGGGTGACACACCTGCTGGATGCCGTAGGTCCAGCCCTGGCGTATGCGATCCCTGGCCCACACATTGTGAGCGTTCTCCGCCAGCTTGTCCACCATGGCCTCCTGGGTAGAGGCCAGCTTGATGTGCCCCAGGTCCATAGGAGCAGGCTTGTAGCCACTAGACAGCTCATAACTGGACCAGAGAGGACGCATGGACACATAGAGAGAGAGAAAACATTAGTCTAGGGAGACGCTGTTGGATGGGAGAAAAATAGTTTGGCGTGAGAATGTTTACCCATCTGGTAAAGGACTAGGTTAAAACATTAAAACAGACACCCATCTGGTAAAGGACTAGGTTAAAACAGACACCCATCTGATAAAGGACTAGGATAAAATATTAAAACAGACACCCATCTGGTAAAGGACTAGGTTAAAACATTAAAACAGACACCCATCTGATAAAGGACTAGGATAAAACATTAAAACAGACACCCATCTGATAAAGGACTAGGTTAAAACATTAAAACAGACACCCATCTGGTAAAGGACTAGGTTAAAACATTAAAACAGACACCCATCTGATAAAGGACTAGGTTAAAACATTAAAACAGACACCCATCTGATAAAGGACTAGGTTAAAACATTAAAACAAACACCCATCTGATAAAGGACTAGGTTAAAACATTAAAACAGACACCCATCTGATAAAGGACTAGGTTAAAACATTAAAACAGACACCCATCTGATAAAGGACTAGGTTAAAACATTAAAACAGACACCCATCTGGTAAAGGACTAGGTTAAAACATTAAAACAGACACCCATCTGATAAAGGACTAGGATAAAACAGACACCCATCTGATAAAGGACTAGGATAAAATATTAAAACAGACACCCATCTGATAAAGGACTAGGTTAAAACAGACACCCATCTGATAAAGGACTAGGTTATAACATTAAAACAGACACCCATCTGATAAAGGACTAGGATAAAACAGACACCCATCTGGTAAAGGACTAGGTTAAAATATTAAAACAGACACCCATCTGATAAAGGACTAGGTTAAAACAGACACCCATCTGATAAAGGACTAGGTTAAAACATTAAAACAGACACCCATCTGATAAAGGACTAGGTTAAAATATTAAAACAGACACCCATCTGATAAAGGACTAGGTTAAAACAGACACCCATCTGATAAAGGACTAGGTTAAAATATTAAAACAGACACCCATCTGGTAAAGGACTAGGTTAAAATATTAAAACAGACACCCATCTGATAAAGGACTAGGTTATAACAGACACCCATCTGATAAAGGACTAGGTTAAAATATTAAAACAGACACCCATCTGGTAAAGGACTAGGTTAAAATATTAAAACAGACACCCATCTGATAAAGGACTAGGATAAAACATTAAAACAGACACCCATCTGATAAAGGACTAGGTTATAACATTAAAACAGACACCCATCTGATAAAGGACTAGGTTAAAATATTAAAACAGACACCCATCTGATAAAGGACTAGATTAAAACATTAAAACAGACACCCATCTGGTAAAGGACTAGGATAAAACATTAAAACAGACACCCATCTGATAAAGGACTAGGTTATAACATTAAAACAGACACCCATCTGATAAAGGACTAGGATAAAACAGACACCCATCTGATAAAGGACTAGGTTAAAATATTAAAACAGACACCCATCTGATAAAGGACTAGGTTAAAACAGACACCCATCTGGTAAAGGACTAGGTTATAACATTAAAACAGACACCCATCTGGTAAAGGACTAGGTTAAAACATTAAAACAGACACCCATCTGATAAAGGACTAGGTTAAAACATTAAAACAGACACCCATCTGATAAAGGACTAGGATAAAACAGACACCCATCTGGTAAAGGACTAGGTTAAAATATTAAAACAGACACCCATCTGATAAAGGACTAGGATAAAACATTAAAACAGACACCCATCTGATAAAGGACTAGGATAAAACATTAAAACAGACACCCATCTGATAAAGGACTAGGATAAAACATTAAAACAGACACCCATCTGATAAAGGACTAGGATAAAACATTAAAACAGACACCCATCTGATAAAGGACGAGGTTCTAACATTAAAACAGACACCCATCTGGTAAAGGACTAGGATAAAACATTAAAACAGACACCCATCTGATAAAGGACTAGGTTATAACATTAAAACAGACACCCATCTGGTAAAGGACTAGATTATAACATTAAAACAGACACCCATCTGATAAAGGACTAGATTAAAACATTATAACAGACACCCATCTGATAAAGGACTAGGATAAAACATTAAAACAGACACCCATCTGATAAAGGACTAGATTAAAACAGACACCCATCTGATAAAGGACTAGGTTAAAACATTAAAACAGACACCCATCTGATAAAGGACTAGGATAAAACATTAAAACAGACACCCATCTGATAAAGGACTAGGTTAAAACATTAAAACAGACACCCATCTGATAAAGGACTAGGTTAAAACATTAAAACAGACACCCATCTGATAAAGGACTAGATTAAAACATTAAAACAGACACCCATCTGATAAAGGACTAGGATAAAACAGACACCCATCTGATAAAGGACTAGATTAAAACATTAAAACAGACACCCATCTGATAAAGGACTAGATTAAAACATTAAAACAGACACCCATCTGATAAAGGACTAGGTTAAAACATTAAAACAGACACCCATCTGATAAAGGACTAGGTTATAACATTAAAACAGACACCCATCTGATAAAGGACTAGGATAAAACAGACACCCATCTGATAAAGGACTAGGATAAAACAGAAAAATAGTCATTTTTGGTAAGGCACAAGCTAAGGCAAAATATGCACTTAAACTGAAATGTGTACCAGGACATCCAACACACTAGCAGTCATTGACATTGCACTTGGAGAACGTAAATAGCTATGAGCAGAGATGTCAATCTTAGCGACTAACAGCAGAGGCTGGAGAACATACAGTAGGTGCTAACAGTTGTGTAATAAAATGGTACAGACCGACTGAAGTGAGGAAAGTGACTCACGTGGCGGAGAGCTTGAGGTTCTTCACCTTCTCCACAGCGTGCTCATCAGCCAGCCCCACGTGGCAACCCAGGGCCAAGAGAGTCCTTCAGACCAATCAGAAAGGAGAAGTCAGCTTCACTAAGAGAGGGTGTGACTAACTTCACACAAATCAAATCGTATTTGCCACATGCCCCCGAATACAACAGGTGTAGTAGACTTTACAGTGAAATGCTGAATACAACAAGTGTAGTAGACTTTACAGTGAAATGCTGAATACAACAGGTGTAGTAGACTTTACAGTGAAATGCTGAATACAACAGCTGTAGTAGACCTCACAGTGAAATGCTGAATACAACGGGTGTAGTAGACCTTACAGTGAAATGCTGAATACAACAGGTGCTCTCGATGGTGCAGCTGTAGGACCTTTAGATGATCTGAGGACCCATGCCAAATCTTTTTTAGTCACCTGAGGGGGAATAGGTTTTGTGCCCTCTTTACGACTGTCTTGGTGTGTTTGGAGCATGATAGTTTGTTGGTGATGTGGACACCATGGAACTTGAAGTTCTCAACCTGCTCCCAGTCAATTTTTTATTGAACATTTATTTCACCTTGTTCAGGGGCAGAACGGCAGATTTTTACCTTGTCAGCTCGGGGATTCAATCCAGCAACCTTTCGGTTACTGGCCCAACGCTCTAACCACTAGGTTACCTGCCGCCCCGATGAAAATGGGGGGAGTGCTCGGTCCTCCTTTTCCCGTAGTCCACAATCATCTTCTTTGTCTTGATCACGTTGAGGGAGTGGTTGTTGTCCTGGCACCTCACGGCCAGGTCTCTGACGTCCACCGTACCATCGTTGTCTGTGATCAGGCCTACAGTAACACTGTTGTGTCATCGTTAGCACAATGTCAGCCAAAGATAAGCTAACTCCTCGTTAGTCTTGCGACAAAAGAAAGCACGGCTCTCGACTGATAAGCAGTGAAGGACATTCGGTGTAGTCAACGCAGCACGGTAGTCGGTTGATCTAAACGAGACAGCGACCAGTTTCAACTGTTCTGCATTGCTTGCTGTTTGGGGTTTTAGGCTGGGTTTCTGTACAGCACTTTGAGATATCAGCTGATGTACGAAGGGCTATATAAATAAATGTGATTTGATTTAGTAATTCCACCCTTCCAGGGACCGATCTTGATACAGACAGGAAACTGTTGAGCGTGAAAAACCCAGCAGCGTTGCAGTTCTTGACACAAACCGGTGCGCCTGGCACCTACTTCCACACCCCGTTCAAAGACACTTAAGTCTTTTGTCTTCTGAATGGCACAAATACATAATCAATGTCTCAATCTTTCTTTCTCCTCCCCTTCATCTACACTGATTGAAGTGGATTTAACAAGTGACATCAATAAGGGATCATGGCTTTCACCTGGATTCACCTGGTCACAGAAAGAGCAGGTGTTCCTAATGTTTTGTACACTCAGTGTATGGTACTTGGTGTGTCTGTCAGATCTGATGGCTCCATGAGAGTCCAGTCTGAAATACAGTGTTTAATCCCTGCTGTGAACACTACTGAATACTCAATGACTTAATAGTTTACAACAAGTAGACCCGGGTGGGCCGTTCTGTTCCAGTCCCTCCCTGCCTAAAGTTGTGTCCCAAATGGAACTCGATTCCCTTTATAGTACACTACTTTTGACCAGGGACCATAGGGCTCTAATTTAAAAGTAGTGCACGATATAGGGAATATGTTGCCATTGAGCACACACACACTCTCCATTATAATCCACTAAGTATAATTAAAATAAATGCTCTCCAGCCGTGCCTGCATCCCAAATGGGACCCTTTTCCGTACATAGTGCACTACTTTTTACCAAATTCCTGGGCCCTGGTCAAAAGTAGTGTACTATATAGGGAATAAGGCTGTAGTATAGAGTAGTGCACTATATAGGGAATAGGGCTGTAGTATAAAGTAGTGCACTATATAGGGAATAGGGCTGTAGTATAAAGTAGTGCACTATATAGGGAATAGGGCTGTAGTATAAAGTAGTGTACTATATAGGGAATAGGGCTGTAGTATAAAGTAGTGCACTATATAGGGAATAGGGCTGTAGTATAGAGTAGTGTACTATATAGGGAATAGGGCTGTAGTATAGAGTAGTGTACTATATAGGGTATATGGCTGTAGTATAGAGTAGTGCACTATATAGGGAATAGGGCTGTAGTATAGAGTAGTGCTCTATATAGGGAATATGGCTGTAGTATAGAGTAGTGTACTATATAGGGAATAGGGCTGTAGTATAAAGTAGTGCACTATATAGGGCTGTAGTATAAAGTAGTGCACTATATAGGGAATAGGGCTCTAGTATAAAGTAGTGCACTATATAGGGAATAGGGCTGTAGTATAAAGTAGTGCACTATATAGGGAATAGGGCTGTAGTATAAAGTAGTGCACTATATAGGGAATAGGGCTGTAGTATAGAGTAGTGCACTATATAGGGAATAGGGCTGTAGTATAGAGTAGTGCACTATATAGGGCTGTAGTATAAAGTAGTGCACTATATAGGGAATAGGGCAGTAGTATAGAGTAGTGCACTATATAGGGATATAGGGCTGTAGTATAAAGTAGTGCACTATATAGGGAATAGGGCTGTAGTATAAAGTAGTGCACTATATAGGGAATAGGGCTGTAGTATAAAGTAGTGCACTATATAGGGAATAGGGCTGTAGTATAGAGTAGTGCACTATATAGGGATATAGGGCTGTAGTATAAAGTAGTGCACTATATAGGGAATAGGGCTGTAGTATAAAGTAGTGCACTATATAGGGAATAGGGCTGTAGTATAAAGTAGTGCACTATATAGGGAATAGGGCTGTAGTATAGAGTAGTGCACTATATAGGGAATATGTTGCCATTGAGCACACACACACTCTCCATTATAATCCACTAAGTATAATTAAAATAAATGCTCTCCAGCCGTGCCTGCATCCCAAATGGGACCCTTTTCCGTACATAGTGCACTACTTTTTACCAAATTCCTGGGCCCTGGTCAAAAGTAGTGTACTATATAGGGAATAGGGCTGTAGTATAAAGTAGTGTACTATATAGGGAATAGGGCTGTAGTATAAAGTAGTGCACTACATAGGGAATAGGGCTGTAATATAAAGTAGTGCACTATATGGGGAATAGAGTGCCATTTGGGACATTGTTGTGTCTGAGATTCAGGTCACGGAATTCATTTCTGCATTTAGATGGCACTCCGTCTCAGTCTTCACCCCTCTCTCTCTCCCTCCTTCTCATCTCCAGGAAATATGCAATTAATTAAAACTAACAAAGTTGTCCCGACAGGTTTTTTAAATTACTCCTGGAATTCAAATAGGCAGTTTCTTGCTGAGAGAGAAGTAGTCTAACGGGTGTGATATTCAGTTCAGGGAGAGCTGAACCAGGTATTGAAAATCATTTCTCCTGACAAAAAGTTAATTGATCGTAGAAATGGGTAAGAGTCGAACACAAAGATGAAACCACTCTGTGATGATGTACGGATCAAGAGAACTTGGGACATGTTTTGAAAAATCATAAAACTGACTGCATTATAGTTCAAATGTATGTTTGTTCTACAGAAATCCACCCATCAGGCCATTCCTCCATTCCATTACATGTTCTGTCTGTGTCTTTTGGGTCATATGCCAAAACCAGCAGGAACAGTCTGGATAGTTTCAACTAGGGATTGTACCCAGCAGGAACAGTATGTAGGGTGGTAACTAGGGATTGTACCCAGTAGCAACAGTGTCCAGTGTGGTAACTGGGGGTTGTAACCAGCAGGAACAGTATCCAGGGTGGTAACTGGGGGTTGTAACCAGCAGGAATAGTATCCAGGGTGGTAACTAGGGATTGTACCCAGCCGGAATATTATCCAGGGTGGTAACTAGGGATTGTACCCAGCAGAAATAGTATGCAGGGTGGTAACTAGGGATTGTACCCAGCAGAAACAGTATTCAGGGTGGTCACTAGGGATTGTACCCAGCAGAAACAGTATTCAGAGTGGTAACTAGGGATTGTACCCAGCAGAAACAGTATTCAGGGTGGTCACTAGGGATTGTACCCAGCAGGAACAGTATTCAGGGTGGTAACTAGGGATTGTACCCAGCAGGAACAGTATTCAGGGTGGTAACTAGGGATTGTACCCAGCAGAAACAGTATTCAGAGTGGTAACTAGGGATTGTACCCAGCAGAAACAGTATTCAGGGTGGTAACTAGGGATTGTACCCAGCAGAAACAGTATTCAGGGTGGTAACTAGGGATTGTACCCAGCAGAAACAGTATTCAGAGTGGTCACTAGGGATTGTACCCAGCAGAAACAGTATTCAGGGTGGTAACTAGGGATTGTACCCAGCAGAAACAGTATTCAGGGTGGTCACTAGGGATTGTACCCAGCAGAAACAGTATTCAGGGTGGTAACTAGGGATTGTACCCAGCAGAAACAGTATTCAGGGTGGTCACTAGGGATTGTACCCAGCAGAAACAGTATTCAGGGTGGTAACTAGGGATTGTACCCAGCAGAAACAGTATTCAGAGTGGTCACTAGGGATTGTACCCAGCAGAAACAGTATTCAGGGTGGTAACTAGGGATTGTACCCAGCAGAAACAGTATTCAGGGTGGTCACTAGGGATTGTACCCAGCAGAAACAGTATTCAGAGTGGTAACTAGGGATTGTACCGAGCAGCAACAGTATCCAGGGTGGTATCTAGGTATTGTACCCAGCAGCAACAGTATCCAGGGTGGTAACTAGGTATTGTACCCAGCAGCAACAGTATCCAGGGTGGTAACTAGGTATTGTACCCAGCAGGAACAGTATCCAGGTGGTAACTAGGGATTGTACCCAGCAGGAACAGTATCCAGGGTGGTAACTAGGGATTGTACCCAGCAGCAACAGTATCCAGGGTGGTAACTAGGGATTGTACCCAGCAGGAACAGTCTGGATAGTTTCAACTAGGGACTGTACCCAGCAGGAACAGTCTGGATAGTTTCAACTAGGGATTGTACCCAGCAGGAACAGTCTGGATAGTTTCAACTAGGGATTGTACCCAGCAGGAACAGTCTGGATAGTTTCAACTAGGGACTATACCCAGCAGGAACAGTCTGGATAGTTTCAACTAGGGATTGTACCCAGCAGGAACAGTCTGGATAGTTTCAACTAGGGACTGTACCCAGCAGGAACAGTCTGGATAGTTTCAACTAGGGATTGTACCCAGCAGGAACAGTCTGGATAGTTTCAACTAGGGATTGTACCCAGCAGGAACAGCATGGATAGTTTCAACTAGGGACTGTACCCAGCAGGAACAGTCTGGATAGTTTCAACTAGGGATTGTACCCAGCGGGAACAGTCTGGATAGTTTCAACTAGGGATTGTACCCAGCAGGAACAGTCTGGATAGTTTCAACTAGGGATTGTACCCAGCAGGAACAGTCTGGATAGTTTCAACTAGGGATTGTACCCAGCAGGAACAGTCTGGATAGTTTCAACTAGGGATTGTACCCAGCAGGAACAGTCTGGATAGTTTCAACTAGGGATTGTACCCAGCAGGAACAGTCTGGATAGTTTCAACTAGGGATTGTACCCAGCAGGAACAGTCTGGATAGTTTCAACTAGGGACTGTACCCAGCAGGAACAGTCTGGATAGTTTCAACTAGGGACTGTACCCAGCAGGAACAGTCTGGATCGTTTCAACTAGGGATTGTACCCAGCAGGAACAGTCTGGATAGTTTCAACTAGGGATTGTACTCAGCAGGAACAGTCTGGATAGTTTCAACTAGGGACTGTACCCAGCAGGAACAGTATGTAGGGTGGTAACTAGGGATTGTACCCAGTAGCAACAGTGTCCAGTGTGGTAACTGATGGTTGTAACCAGCAGGAACAGTATCCAGGGTGGTAACTGGGGGTTGTAACCAGCAGGAATAGTATCCAGGGTGGTAACTAGGGATTGTACCCAGCCGGAATATTATCCAGGGTGGTAACTAGGGATTGTACCCAGCAGAAATAGTATGCAGGGTGGTCACTAGGGATTGTACCCAGCAGAAACAGTATTCAGGGTGGTAACTAGGGATTTTACCCAGCAGAAACAGTATTCAGGGTGGTCACTAGGGATTGTACCCAGCAGAAACAGTATTCAGGGTGGTCACTAGGGATTTTACCCAGTAGAAACAGTATTCAGGGTGGTAACTAGGGATTGTACCCAGCAGAAACAGTATTCAGAGTGGTCACTAGGGATTGTACCCAGCAGAAACAGTATTCAGGGTGGTCACTAGGGATTGTACCCAGCAGAAACAGTATTCAGGGTGGTCACTAGGGATTGTACCCAGCAGAAACAGTATTCAGGGTGGTCACTAGGGATTGTACCCAGCAGAAACAGTATTCAGAGTGGTCACTAGGGATTGTACCCAGCAGAAACAGTATTCAGGGTGGTAACTAGGGATTGTACCCAGCAGGAACAGTATTCAGGGTGGTCACTAGGGATTGTACCCAGCAGAAATAGTATTCAGAGTGGTCACTAGGGATTTTACCCAGCAAAAACAGTATTCAGAGTGGTCACTAGGGATTGTACCCAGCAGGAACAGTATCCAGGTGGTAACTAGGGATTGTACCCAGCAGGAACAGTATCCAGGGTGGTAACTAGGGATTGTACCGAGCAGCAACAGTATCCAGGGTGGTAACTAGGGATTGTACCCAGCAGCAACAGTATCCAGGGTGGTAACTAGGTATTGTACCGAGCAGCAATAGTATCCAGGGTGGTAACTTACTTGAGAGTTTCCAGAGACATCTGTAGGTTGTAGCTCCTCTCCTGCTCAGGCAGCTTGGAGAACTCCACCAGACAAGGATGCTGCCGCTTGTTATCGTCCCGTACCTGCAACACAACACCATTATCCTGTTGTCGTCCTGAACCTGGAACACAACACCATTATCCTGTTGTTGTCCCGAACCTGGAACACAACACCCCTATCTGTTGTTGTCCCGAACCTGGAACACAACACCATTATCCTGTTGTTGTCCCGAACCTGGAACACAACACCATTATCTGTTGTTGTCCCGAACCTGGAACACAACACCATTATCCTGTTGTTGTCCCGAACCTGGAACACAACACCATTATCCTGTTGTTGTCCCGAACCTGGAACACAACACCATTATCTGTTGTTGTCCCGAACCTGGAACACAACACCATTATCCTGTTGTTGTCCCGAACCTGGAACACAACACCATTATCCTGTTGTTGTCCCGAACCTGGAACACAACACCATTCATTTTCACATGCAGAGTAGAACAGCACCCCTGGAGCCAATGAAGGTTAAGTGCCTTGCTCAAGACAACGTTGACCGATGTTTCACCTTTTCGACTCGGGTATTCAAACCCCCCTGCAACCCTACAGGGCAGTCTAACCCCTACAGCCCTACAGGGCAGTCTACCCCCTACAGCCCTACAGGGCAGTCTACCCCCTACAACCCTACAGGGCAGTCTACCCTCCTACAACCCTACAGGGCAGTCTAAACCCTACAACCCTACAGGGCAGTCTACCCCCTACAGCCCTACAGGGCAGTCTACCCCCTACAACCCTACAGGGCAGTCTAACCCCTACAACCCTACTGGGCAGTCTAACCCCTACAACCCTACAGGGCAGTCTAACCCCTACAACTCTACAGGGCAGTCTAACCCCTACAACCCTACTGGGCAGTCTAACCCCTACAACCCTACAGGGCAGTCTAAACCCTACAACTCTACAGTCTAACCCCTACAACCCTACAGGGCAGTCTAAACCCTACAACTCTACAGTCTAACCCCTACAACCCTACAGGACAGTCTAAACCCTACAACTCTACAGTCTAACCCCTACAACCCTACAGGGCAGTCTAACCCCTACAACCCTACAGGGCAGTCTAAACACTACAACTCTACAGTCTAACCCCTACAACCCTACAGGGCAGTCTAACCCCTACAACCCTACAGGCAGTCTACCCCTACAACCCTACAGGGCAGTCTAACCCCTAAAACCCTACAGGGCAGTCTACCCCTACAACCCTACAGGGCAGTCTAATCCCCTACAGGGCAGTCTAACCCCCTACAGGGCAGTCTAACCCCTACAACCCTACAGGGCAGTCTAACCCCCTACAACCCTACAGGGCAGTCTAACCCCCTACAACCCTACAGGGCAGTCTAACCCCCTACAGGGCAGTCTAACCCATACAACCCTACAGGGCAGTCTACCCCCTACAACCCTACAGGGCAGTCTACCCCCCTACAACCCTACAGGGCAGTCTAATCCCCTACAGGGCAGTCTAACCCCCTACAGGGCAGTCTAACCCCTACAACCCTAAAGGGCAGTCTAACCCCCTACAACCCTACAGGGCAGTCTAACCCCCTACAACCCTACAGGGCAGTCTAACCCCCTACAAGGCAGTCTAACCCATACAACCCTACAGGGCAGTCTACCCCCTACAACCCTACAGGGCAGTCTACCCCCCTACAACCCTACAGGGCAGTCTACCCTCCTACAACCCTACAGGGCAGTCTACCCCCCTACAACCCTACAGGGCAGTCTAACCCTCTACAGGGCAGTCTAACCCCATACAGGGCAGTCTAACCCCCTACAGGGCAGTGTAACCCCCTACAGGGCAGTCTAACCCCATACAGGGCAGTCTAACCCCCTACAACCCTACAGGGCAGTCTAACCCCCTACAGGGCATTCTAACCCCCTACAACCCTACAGGGCAGTCTACCCCCCTACAGGGGAGTCTAACCCCATACAGGGCAGTCTAACCCCATACAGGGCAGTCTAACCCCATACAGGGCAGTCTAACCCCCTACAACCCTACAGAGCAGCCTAACCCCCTACAGGGCATTCTAACCCCCTACAACCCTACAGGGCAGTCTACCCCCCTACAGGGCAGTCTAACCCCCTACAGGCCAGTCTAACCCTCTACAGGGGAGTCTAACCCCCTACAGGGCAGTCTAACCCCCTACAGGGCAGTCTAACCCCCTACAGGGCAGTCTAACCCCCTACAGGGGAGTCTAACCCCCTACAGGGCAGTCTAACCCCCTACAGGGCAGTCGAACCCCCTAGAACCCTACAGGCCAGTCTAACCCCCTACAGGGCAGTCTAACCCCCTACAGGGCAGTCTAACCCCCTACAGGGCAGTCTAACCCTCTACAGGGGAGTCTAACCCCCTACAGGGCAGTCTAACCCCCTACAGGGGAGTCTAACCCCCTACAGGGCAGTCTAACCCTCTACAGGGGAGTCTAACCCCCTACAGTGGAGTCTAACCCCCTACAGGGCATTCTACCCCCCTACAACCCTACAGGGCAGTCTACCCCCCTAAAACCCTACAGGGCAGTCTACCCCCCTACAACCCTACAGGGCAGTCTAACCCCCTACAGGGCAGTCTAACCCTCTACAGGGGAGTCTAACCCCCTACAGGGCAGTCTAACCCCCTACAGGGCAGTCTAACCACCTACAGGGCAGTCTAACCCCATACAGGGCAGTCTAACCCCCTACAACCCTACAGGGCAGTCTAACCCCCTACAGGGCATTCTAACCCCCTACAACCCTAGAGGGCAGTCTAACCCCCTACAGGGGAGTCTAACCCCCTACAGGGCATTCTAACCCCCTACAGGGCAGTCTAACCCCATACAGGGCAGTCTAACCCCCTACAACCCTACAGGGCAGTCTAACCCCCTACAGGGCAGTCTAACCCCATACAACCCTACAGGGCAGTCTACCCCCCTACAGGGCAGTCTAACCCCCTACGGGCCAGTCTAACCCCTACAGTGGAGTCTAACCCCCTACAGGGCAGTCTAACCCCTACAGGGTAGTCTAACCCTCTACAGGGGAGTCTAACCCCCTACAGGGCAGTCTAACCCCCTACAGGGGAGTCTAACCCCCTACAGTGGAGTCTAACCCCCTACAGGGCAGTCTAACCCCCTACAGGGCAGTCTAACCCCCTACAGGGCAGTCTAACCCCTACAACCCTACAGGGCAGTCTAACCCCCTACAACCCTACAGGGCAGTCTAACCCCCTACAACCCTACAGGGCAGTCTAACCCCCTACAGGGCAGTCTAACCCATACAACCCTACAGGGCAGTCTACCCCCTACAACCCTACAGGGCAGTCTACCCCCCTACAACCCTACAGGGCAGTCTAATCCCCTACAGGGCAGTCTAACCCCCTACAGGGCAGTCTAACCCCTACAACCCTACAGGGCAGTCTAACCCCTTACAACCCTACAGGGCAGTCTAACCCCCTACAACCCTACAGGGCAGTCTAACCCCCTACAGGGCAGTCTAACCCATACAACCCTACAGGGCAGTCTACCCCCTACAACCCTACAGGGCAGTCTACCCCCCTACAACCCTACAGGGCAGTCTACCCTCCTACAACCCTACAGGGCAGTCTACCCCCCTACAACCCTACAGGGCAGTCTAACCCTCTACAGGGCAGTCTAACCCCATACAGGGCAGTCTAACCCCCTACAGGGCAGTGTAACCCCCTACAGGGCAGTCTAACCCCATACAGGGCAGTCTAACCCCCTACAACCCTACAGGGCAGTCTAACCCCCTACAGGGCATTCTAACCCCCTACAACCCTACAGGGCAGTCTACCCCCCTACAGGGCAGTCTAACCCCATACAGGGCAGTCTAACCCCATACAGGGCAGTCTAACCCCATACAGGGCAGTCTAGCCCCTACAACCCTACAGAGCAGCCTAACCCCCTACAGGGCATTCTAACCCCCTACAACCCTACAGGGCAGTCTACCCCCCTACAGGGCAGTCTAACCCCCTACAGGCCAGTCTAACCCTCTACAGGGGAGTCTAACCCCCTACAGGGCAGTCTAACCCCCTACAGGGCAGTCTAACCCCCTACAGGGCAGTCTAACCCCCTACAGGGGAGTCTAACCCCCTACAGGGCAGTCTAACCCCCTACAGGGCAGTCGAACCCCCTAGAACCCTACAGGCCAGTCTAACCCCCTACAGGGCAGTCTAACCCCCTACAGGGCAGTCTAACCCCCTACAGGGCAGTCTAACCCTCTACAGGGGAGTCTAACCCCCTACAGGGCAGTCTAACCCCCTACAGGGGAGTCTAACCCCCTACAGGGCAGTCTAACCCTCTACAGGGGAGTCTAACCCCCTACAGTGGAGTCTAACCCCCTACAGGGCATTCTACCCCCCTACAACCCTACAGGGCAGTCTACCCCCCTAAAACCCTACAGGGCAGTCTACCCCCCTACAACCCTACAGGGCAGTCTAACCCTCTACAGGGCAGTCAAACCCCCTACAGGGCAGTCTAACCCCCTACAGGGCAGTCTAACCACCTACAGGGCAGTCTAACCCCATACAGGGCAGTCTAACCCCCTACAACCCTACAGGGCAGTCTAACCCCCTACAGGGCATTCTAACCCCCTACAACCCTACAGGGCAGTCTAACCCCCTACAGGGGAGTCTAACCCCCTACAGGGCATTCTAACCCCCTACAGGGCAGTCTAACCCCATACAGGGCAGTCTAACCCCCTACAACCCTACAGGGCAGTCTAACCCCCTACAGGGCAGTCTAACCCCATACAACCCTACAGGGCAGTCTACCCCCCTACAGGGCAGTCTAACCCCCTACGGGCCAGTCTAACCCCTACAGGGGAGTCTAACCCCCTACAGGGGAGTCTAACCCTCTACAGGGGAGTCTAACCCCCTACAGTGGAGTCTAACCCCCTACAGGGCAGTCTAACCCCTACAGGGTAGTCTAACCCTCTAAAGGGGAGTCTAACCCCCTACAGGGCAGTCTAACCCCCTACAGGGGAGTCTAACCCCCTACAGTGGAGTCTAACCCCCTACAGGGCAGTCTAACCCCCTACAGGGCAGTCTAACCCCCTACAGGGCAGTCTAACCCCTACAACCCTACAGGGCAGTCTAACCCCCTACAACCCTACAGGGCAGTCTAACCCCCTACAACCCTACAGGGCAGTCTAACCCCCTACAGGGCAGTCTAACCCATACAACCCTACAGGGCAGTCTACCCCCTACAACCCTACAGGGCAGTCTACCCCCCTACAACCCTACAGGGCAGTCTAACCCCCTACAGGGCAGTCTAACCCCCTACAGGGCAGTCTAACCCCCTACAGGGCAGTCTAACCCCCTACAGGATAGTCTAACCCTCTACAGGGGAGTCTAACCCCCTACAGGGCAGTCTAACCCCCTACAGGGCAGTCAAACCCCCTACAGGGCAGTCTAACCCCCTACAGGGCAGTCTAACCCCCTACAGGGCAGTCTAACCCCCTACAGGATAGTCTAACCATCTACAGGGGAGTCTAACCCCCTACAGGGCAGTCTAACCCCCTACAGGATAGTCTAACCCTCTACAGGGGAGTCTAACCCCCTACAACCCTACAGGGCAGTCTAACCCCCTACAGGGCAGTCTAACCCCATACAACCCTACAGGGCAGTCTACCCCCCTACAGGGCAGTCTAACCCCCTACGGGCCAGTCTAACCCCTACAGGGGAGTCTAACCCCCTACAGGGGAGTCTAACCCCCTACAACCCTACAGGGCAGTCTAACCCCCTACAGGGCAGTCTAACCCCATACAACCCTACAGGGCAGTCTACCCCCCTACAGGGCAGTCTAACCCCCTACGGGCCAGTCTAACCCCTACAGGGGAGTCTAACCCCCTACAGGGCAGTCTAACCCCCTACAGGGGAGTCTAACCCCCTACAGTGGAGTCTAACCCCCTACAGGGCAGTCTAACCCCCTACAGGGCAGTCTAACCCCCTACAGGGCAGTCTAACCCCTACAACCCTACAGGGCAGTCTAACCCCCTACAACCCTACAGGGCAGTCTAACCCCCTACAACCCTACAGGGCAGTCTAACCCCCTACAGGGCAGTCTAACCCATACAACCCTACAGGGCAGTCTACCCCCTACAACCCTACAGGGCAGTCTACCCCCCTACAACCCTACAGGGCAGTCTAACCCCCTACAGGGCAGTCTAACCCCCTACAGGGCAGTCTAACCCCCTACAGGGCAGTCTAACCCCCTACAGGATAGTCTAACCCTCTACAGGGGAGTCTAACCCCCTACAGGGCAGTCTAACCCCCTACAGGGCAGTCAAACCCCCTACAGGGCAGTCTAACCCCCTACAGGGCAGTCTAACCCCCTACAGGGCAGTCTAACCCCCTACAGGATAGTCTAACCATCTACAGGGGAGTCTAACCCCCTACAGGGCAGTCTAACCCCCTACAGGATAGTCTAACCCTCTACAGGGGAGTCTAACCCCCTACAGGGCAGTCTAACCCCCTACAGGGCAGTCTAACCCCTTGCTGCTCTAGAGCAGCAGAGATGAAAGAGGAAAGAGAAAACCAACTGATGTCATTCTATGATTTATTACATTCTGGTGAGTAAGGGTTTATTTAGTCTTCTAGGGCAACAAGTAATGACCCGGGCCGACTCTAGTCTTTTGGAGGCCCTATGCGAGATTTGGGCCCCCCCCCCCCCCTCACCAAGTGGGAAAGAAAATGTAATGACCCCCGTCTTGACGGCGGAGAGAAAAATGAAAATGTTAAAGTTTATTTCTTGTAATTCCCCAAAATTTTACGCAGTTCTAAACCGTTGTGGATGGGTTATTAGCCATTTCAGGAGGTGCGGGTGAACAAACAGCTGACCCGCGCATCATTAGCGTGCACGTGTGACCGTGCGTGCTTGTGTGAGCGTGCACGTGTGTACTCACAGCTCCGTACGTCCAGCCCAGGTCAATCTTGTTCATCACCCACAGCTCATGGATGTTCTCTGCCAGCTTCTCCCTGATCCTCTCCAGGTGAGGAGGCAGAACAACCTGAAACCACAACACATGATACACAGGAAGTCCATGCCATTGGCCAGAAGCATTACCCACACAGTACATGGGGACAGAGGTTGTTGTTCTGGGACCTCACTTAGTTATAACTAGTGTTGATCTGGGCTAACTACTGAGGCAAGGGAGGCTAGTCAATTGACCTTAACCCCTGTTAGTTGTTGAATAGTTAAAGTAGATCTGGGCTAATTACTGAGGCAAGGGAGGCTAGTCAATTGACCTTAACCCCTGTCAGTTGTTGACTAGTTAAAGTAGAGTTGACACCCACCATGACACAGTATAGTAAAGGGTATTCTTTACCCACCTGGCTGGTGTCAACAGGTGTAGGGGTGAAGGCAGCCTGGGACAGGGTGATGGTGGGACCCAGTAGATCCCTGGTCTCACTGTGGTCCTCCTTGTACTCCTGGCTGTGTTCCACTCTAAGCTTCTCCCTGGGTAGCACAGCCTCGAAACACGGAGCGTAGCCCGGCGGGGGCAGGAACTTAAACTCTCCTTGACGACCACCCAGCAGGAAACGCACTCTGGAGGGAAGAAGAAGAGGAAGAAGAAGGAGAAAAAGAAGGAAGGAGAAGAAGGAGAAGAAGAAGAAGGATTAGGAGAAGAAGGATTAGGAGAAGAAGAAGGAGAAGAAGGTGAAAAAGAAGGAGAAGAAGGATAAGAAGAATAAGGATTAGGAGAAGAAGAAGGAGAAGAAGGCAAAAAAGGAGGAGAAGGATTAGGAGAAGAAGAATAAGGATTAGAAGGAGAAGAAGGAGAAAAAGAAGGAGAAGGAGAAGAAGGTGAAAACGAAGGTGAAGAAGGAGAAGAAGTAGAAGGATTAGAAGAAGAAGGAGAAGAAGGAGAAGGAGAAGAAGGAGAAGAAGGTGAAAAAGAGGGAGAAGAAGGATAAGAAGAATAAGGATTAGGAGAAGAAGAAGGAGAAGAAGGCAAAAAAGGAGGAGAAGGATTAGGAGAAGAAGAATAAGGATTAGAAGGAGAAGAAGGAGAAAAAGAAGGAGAAGGAGAAGAAGGTGAAAACGAAGGTGAAGAAGGAGAAGAAGTAGAAGGATTAGAAGAAGAAGGAGAAGAAGGAGAAGGAGAAGAAGGAGAAGAAGGTGAAAAAGAGGAGAAGAAGGAGAAGGAGAAGAAGAAGGAAAAGAAGGAGAAGAAGGAGAAGAAGGAAAAGAAGGAGAAGAAGGATTAGAAGAAGAAGGATTAGAAGAAGAAGGATTAGAAGAAGAAGGATTAGGAGAAGAAGTAGAATGATTAGAAGAAGAAGGAGAAGAAGGATTAGAAGAAGAAGTAGAAGGATTAGAAGAAGAAGGAGAAGAAGGATTAGAAGAAGAAGGATTAGAAGAAGAA
>NC_092147.1:89420078-89450078 GCF_045791955.1 Oncorhynchus clarkii lewisi | reverse complement strand
TAACTATCTAACCTGACTACAGGTGAATATAATATAGTAACTATCTAACTATCTAACCTGACTACAGGTGAATATAATAACTATCTAACCTGACTACAGGTGAATATAATATAGTAACTATCTAACCTGACTACAGGTGAATATAATATAGTAACTATCTAACCTGACTACAGGTGAATATAATATAGTAACTATTTAACTATCTAACCTGACTACAGGTGAATATAATATAGTAACTATCTAACCTGACTACAGGTGAATATAATATAGTAACTATCTAACCTGACTACAGGTGAATATAATATAGTAACTATCTAACCTGACTACAGGTGAATATAATATAGTAACTATCTAACCTGACTACAGGTGAATATAATATAGTAACTATCTAGCCTGACTACAGGTGAATATAATATAGTAACTATCTAACCTGACTACAGGTGAATATAATATAGTAACTATCTAACTATCTAACCTGACTACAGGTGAATATAATATAGTAACTATCTAACTATCTAACCTGACTACAGGTGAATATAATATAGTAACTATCTAACTATGTAACCTGACTACAGGTGAATATAATATAGTAACTATCTAACTATCTAACCTGACTACAGGTGAATATAATAGACTAGCTATCTAACCTGACTACAGGTGAATATAATATAGTAACTATCTAATCTGACTACAGGTGAATATAATAGACTAGCTATCTAACCTGACTACAGGTGAATATAATATAGTAACTATCTAACCTGACTACAGGTGAATATAATATAGTAACTATCTAACTATCTAACCTGACTACAGGTGAATATAATATAGTAACTATCTAACCTGACTACAGGTGAATATAATATAGTAACTGTCTAACTATCTAACCTGACTACAGGTGAATATAATATAGTAACTGTCTAACTATCTAACCTGACTACAGGTGAATATAATATAGTAACTATCTAACTATCTAACCTGACTACAGGTGAATATAATATAGTAACTATCTAACCTGACTACAGGTGAATATAATATAGTAACTATCTAACCTGACTACAGGTGAATATAATATAGTAACTATCTAATCTGACTACAGGTGAATATAATAGACTAGCTATCTAACCTGACTACAGGTGAATATAATATAGTAACTATCTAACCTGACTACAGGTGAATATAATATATTAACTATCTAACCTGACTACAGGTGAATATAATATAGTAACTATCTAACCTGACTACAGGTGAATATAATATAGTAACTATCTAACTATCTAACCTGACTACAGGTGAATATAATATAGTAACTATCTAACCTGACTACAGGTGAATATAATATAGTAACTATCTAACCTGACTACAGGTGATTATAATATAGTAACTATCTAACCTGACTACAGGTGAATATAATATAGTAACTATCTAACCTGACTACAGGTGAATATAATATAGTAACTATCTAACTATCTAACCTGACTACAGGTGAATATAATATAGTAACTATCTACCTGACTACAGGTGATTATAATATAGTAACTATCTAACCTGACTACAGGTGAATATAATATAGTAACTATCTAACCTGACTACAGGTGATTATAATATAGTAACTATCTAACCTGACTACAGGTGAATATAATATAGTAACTATCTAACCTGACTACAGGTGAATATAATATAGTAACTATCTAACTATCTAACCTGACTACAGGTGAATGTAATATAGTAACTATCTAACCTGACTACAGGTGAATATAATATAGTAACTATCTAACCTGACTACAGGTGATTATAATATAGTAACTATCTAACCTGACTACAGGTGATTATAATATAGTAACTATCTAACCTGACTACAGGTGAATATAATATAGTAACTATCTAACCTGACTACAGGTGAATATAATATAGTAACTATCTAACCTGACTACAGGTGAATATAATATAGTAACTATCTAACCTGACTACAGGTGAATATAATACAGTAACTATCTAACCTGACTACAGGTTAATATAATATAGTAACTATCTAACCTGACTACAGGTGAATATAATATAGTAACTATCTAACTATCTAACCTGACTACAGGTGAATATAATATAGTAACTATCTAACCTGACTACAGGTGAATATAATATAGTAACTATCTAACCTGACCACAGGTGAATATAATATAGTAACTATCTAACCTGACTACAGGTGAATATAATATAGTAACTATCTAACTATATAACCTGACTACAGGTGAATATAATATAGTAACTATCTAACCTGACTACAGGTGAATATAATATAGTAACTATCTTACCTGACTACAGGTGAATATAATATAGTAACTATCTAACCTGACTACAGGTGAATATAATATAGTAACTATCTAACCTGACTACAGGTGAATATAATATAGTAACTATCTAACCTGACTACAGGTGAATATAATATAGTAACTATCTAACCTGACTACAGGTGAATATAATATAGTAACTATCTAACCTGACTACAGGTGAATATAATATAGTAACTATCTAACCTGACTACAGGTGAATATAATATAGTAACTATCTAACCTGACTACAGGTGAATATAATATAGTAACTATCTAACCTGACTACAGGTGAATATAATATAGTAACTATCTAACTATCTAACCTGACTACAGGTGAATATAATATAGTAACTATCTAACCTGACTACAGGTGAATATAATATAGTAACTATCTAACCTGACTACAGGTGAATATAATATAGTAACTATCTAACCTGACCACAGGTGAATATAATATAGTAACTATCTAACCTGACTACAGGTGAATATAATATAGTAACTATCTAACCTGACTACAGGTGAATATAATATAGTAACTATCTAACTATCTAACCTGACTACAGGTGAATATAAAAAAGTAACTATCTAACCTGACTACAGGTGAATATAATATAGTAACTATCTAACCTGACTACAGGTGAATATAATATAGTAACTATCTAACCTGACTACAGGTGAATATAATATAGTAACTATCTAACCTGACTACCTGACTACAGGTGAATATAATATAGTAACTATCTAACCTGACCACAGGTGAATATAATATAGTAACTATCTAACCTGACTACAGGTGAATATAATATAGTAACTATCTAACCTGACTACAGGTGAATATAATATAGTAACTATCTAACCTGACTACAGGTGAATATAATAGACTAGCTATCTAACCTGACTACAGGTGAATATAATATAGTAACTATCTAACCTGACTACAGGTGAATATAATATAGTAACTATCTAACCTGACTACAGGTGAATATAATATAGTAACTATCTAACCTGACTACAGGTGAATATAATATAGTAACTATCTAACCTGACTACAGGTGAATATAATATAGTAACTATCTAACCTGACTACAGGTGAATATAATATAGTAACTATCTAACCTGACTACAGGTGAATATAATATAGTAACTATCTAACCTGACTACAGGTGAATATAATATAGTAACTATCTAACCTGACCACAGGTGAATATAATACAGTAACTATCTAACCTGACTACAGGTGAATATAATATAGTAACTATCTAACCTGACTACAGGTGAATATAATATAGTAACTATCTAACCTGACTACAGGTGAATATAATATAGTAACTATCTAACCTGACTACAGGTGAATATAATATAGTAACTATCTAACCTGACTACAGGTGAGATTATAATATAGTAACTATCTAACCTGACTACAGGTGAATATAATATAGTAACTATCTAACCTGACTACAGGTGAATATAATATAGTAACTATCTAACCTGACTACAGGTGAATATAATATAGTAACTATCTAACTATCTAACCTGACTACAGGTCAATATAATATAGTAACTATCTAACCTGACTACAGGTGAATATAATATAGTAACTATCTAACCTGACTACAGGTGAATATAATATAGTAACTATCTAACCTGACTACAGGTGAATATAATATAGTAACTATCTAACCTGACTACAGGTGAATATAATATAGTAACTATCTAACCTGACTACAGGTGAATATAACATAGTAACTATCTAACCTGACTACAGGTGAATATAATATAGTAACTATCTAAACTGACCACAGGTGAATATAATATAGTAACTATCTAACCTGACTACAGGTGAATATAATATAGTAACTATCTAACCTGACTACAGGTGAATATAATATAGTAACTATCTAACTATCTAACCTGACTACAGGTGAATATAAAAAAGTAACTATCTAACCTGACTACAGGTGAATATAATATAGTAACTATCTAACCTGACTACAGGTGAATATAATATAGTAACTATTTAACCTGACTACAGGTGAATATAATATAGTAACTATCTAACCTGACTACAGGTGAATATAATATAGTAACTATCTAACTATCTAACCTGACTACAGGTGAATATAATAGACTAGCTATCTAACCTGACTACAGGTGAATATAATATAGTAACTATCTAACCTGACTACAGGTGAATATAATATAGTAACTATCTAACCTGACTACAGGTGAATATAATATAGTAACTATCTAACCTGACTACAGGTGAATATAATATAGTAACTATCTAACCTGACTACAGGTGAATATAATATAGTAACTATCTAACCTGACTACAGGTGAATATAATATAGTAACTATCTAACCTGACTACAGGTGAATATAATATAGTAACTATCTAACCTGACTACAGGTGAATATAATATAGTAACTATCTAACCTGACTACAGGTGAATATAATATAGTAACTATCTAACCTGACTACAGGTGAATATAATATAGTAACTATCTAACCTGACCACAGGTGAATATAATAGACTAGCTATCTCACCTGACCACAGGTGAATATAATAGACTAGATATCTCACCTGACCACAGGTGAATATAATAGACTAGCCATCTCACCTGACCACAGGTGAATATAATATAGTAACTATCTAACCTGACTACAGGTGAATATAATATAGTAACTATCTAACCTGACTACAGGTGAATATAATATAGTAACTATCTAACCTGACTACAGGTGAATATAATATAGTAACTATCTAACCTGACCACAGGTGAATATAATATAGTAACTATCTAACCTGACTACAGGTGAATATAATATAGTAACTATCTAACTATCTAACCTGACTACAGGTGAATATAATATAGTAACTATCTCACCTGACTACAGGTGAATATAATATAGTAACTATCTAACCTGACTACAGGTGAATATAATATAGTAACTATCTAACCTGACCACAGGTGAATATAATATAGTAACTATCTAACCTGACTACAGGTGAATATAATATAGTAACTATCTAACCTGACCACAGGTGAATATAATATAGTAACCATCTCACCTGACCACAGGTGCAAGCCATCGAAGCTGTAGGAGTACAGGTCGTCACCGAGCCCGTTTCCTCCCCAGCCCTCTCCTCCCCCAGGGTAGGGTTGGTAGCCGTCCGTGGTGGCCCAGCCCACTCTGAGATGTGTGGCTTCGGCCGTAACGAAGGGTAACACCTGGTCCACCATCAGCTCATAATACCACTTCCTGTACTGGGCGGAGCCTTCACTCACACCCAGGAAGATGTTAGGCCTCATGCTGCCATGTGGGAAGAAGGATAACAAGGGGTTAATTGTCATGTACTGTCATGTTGTGTCTTGTCTCTGTCCTTTCCCTTCACCCTGACTCCCTCTGCTGGTCGTTGTTAGGTTACCTTTTCTCCCACTCTTTCCCCCAGCTGTGCCTTGTCTCCTCCTAACCACCTTGTCACCCCTTTTCCCACCTGTTCCCTTTTTCCCTCTGATTAGGTCCCTATATCTCTCTCTGTTTCTGCTCCTGTCCTTGTCGGATTCTTGTTTGTTGTGTTTCATGCCTGAACCAGACTGTCGTCATGTTTGCTGTAACCTTGTCTTGTCCTGTCGGAATCTGCCGGTCCGTCTGAGCCTACCTATGTTTGG
This sequence comes from Oncorhynchus clarkii lewisi, assembly GCF_045791955.1. NCBI lineage: Eukaryota > Metazoa > Chordata > Actinopteri > Salmoniformes > Salmonidae > Oncorhynchus > Oncorhynchus clarkii. The sequence continues at coordinate 89,444,076 of NC_092147.1, read as the reverse complement.
TAATTAAAGAAGCTCTGTTTAAGTTAATTCGCTTTTGGGTCCTCATTCACGCACCGTAACAGAAGAATCCGACCAAGAATGGACCCAGCGACTTCGGATCCTCTCCACTCAGCCGTCGGGATCCAGGGAGCGATGCTAGGCAGACACGAGCAGGAATTGTCTGCTGCTCGACATGCCGTTGAGACCCTGGCCACCCAAGTCTCCAACCTCACAGAACAGGTTCACCATCTCCGCCTCGATCCACCGGCCACTTCCAGGGCTTTCGAATCTCCGGAGCCCAGAATCAATAACCCGCCGTGTTACTCTGGGGAGCCCACTGAATGCCGCTCGTTCCTCACCCAGTGTGATATTGTGTTTTCTCTCCAGCCCTACACTTTCTCCAGGAGCACTGCTCGTGTCGCCTACGTCATATCTCTCCTTATTGGACGGGCTCGTGAGTGGGGCACGGCAATCTGGGAGGCAAGGGCTGAGTGTACTAACCAGTATCAGGACTTTAAGGAGGAGATGATACGGGTTTTTGATCGATCTGTTTTTGGGGAGGAGGCTTCCAGGGCCCTGTCTTCCCTATGTCAAGGTAATCGATCCATAACAGACTACTCTATTGAGTTTCGCACTCTTGCTGCCTCCAGTGGCTGGAACGAGCCGGCTTTGCTCGCTCGTTTTCTGGAGGGTCTCCGCGCAGAGGTAAAGGATGAGATTCTCTCCCGGGAGGTTCCTTCCAGCGTGGATTCCTTGATTGAACTCGCTATTCGCATTGAGCGACGGGTTGATCTTCGTCACCGAGCTCGTGGAAAGGAGCTCGCGTTCTCCGTTGCCCCCCTCTCCGCATCACTACCATCTTCCTCTGCCGGCTCGGGTGCTGAGCCCATGCAGCTGGGAGGTATCCGCATCTCGACTAAGGAGAGGGAACGGAGAATCACCAACCGCCTCTGTCTCTATTGCGGTTCCGCTGGTCATTTTGTCACTTCATGTCCAGTAAAAGGCCAGAGCTCATCAGTAAGCGGAGGGCTACTGGTGAGCGCTACTACTCCTGTCTCTCCTTCAAGATCCTGCACTACCTTGTCGGTCCATCTACGCTGGACCGGTTCGTCAGCTTCCTGCAGTGCCTTGATAGACTCTGGGGCGGAGGGCTGTTTTATGGACGAGACCTGGGCTCGGGAACATGACATTCCTCTCAGACAGTTAAAGGAGCCCACGGCCTTGTTCGCCCTGGATGGTAGTCCTCTCCCCAGGATTCAGCGTGAGACGCTACCTTTAACCCTCACTGTCTCTGGTAATCATAGTGAAACCATTTCTTTTTTAATTTTTCGTTCACCTTTTACACCTGTTGTTTTGGGCCATCCCTGGCTAGTTTGTCATAATCCTTCCATTAATTGGTCTAGTAATTCTATCCTCTCCTGGAACGTCTCTTGTCATGTGAAATGTTTAATGTCTGCTATCCCTCCTGTTTCCTCTGTCTCTTCTTCACAGGAGAAGCCTGGTGATTTGACAGGGGTGCCGGAGGAATATCACGATCTGCGCACGGTGTTCAGTCGGTCCAGGGCCACCTCTCTTCCTCCACACCGGTCGTATGATTGTAGTATTGATCTCCTTCCGGGAACCACCCCCCCCCCCCCCGGGGTAGACTATACTCTCTGTCGGCTCCCGAACGTAAGGCTCTCGAAGATTATTTGTCTGTAGCTCTTGACGCCGGTACCATAGTCCCCTCCTCCTCTCCCGCCGGAGCGGGGGTTTTTTTTGTCAAGAAGAAGGACGGGTCTCTGCGCCCCTGCATAGATTATCGAGGGCTGAATGACATAACAGTGAAGAATCGTTATCCGCTTCCTCTTATGTCTTCAGCCTTCGAGATCCTGCAGGGAGCCAGGTTTTTCACTAAGTTGGACCTTCGTAACGCTTACCATCTCGTGCGCATCAGGGAGGGGGACGAGTGGAAGACGGCGTTTAACACTCCGTTAGGGCACTTTGAATACCGGGTTCTTCCTTTCGGCCTCGCTAACGCTCCAGCTGTCTTTCAGGCATTAGTCAATGATGTCCTGAGAGACATGCTGAACATCTTTGTTTTCGTTTACCTTGACGATATCCTGATTTTTTCACCGTCACTCCAGATTCATGTTCAGCACGTTCGACGTGTCCTCCAGCGCCTTTTAGAGAATTGTCTTTTTGTGAAGGCTGAGAAGTGCACTTTTCATGCCTCCTCCGTCACATTTCTCGGTTCTGTTATTTCCGCTGAAGGCATTAAGATGGATCCCGCTAAGGTCCAAGCTGTCATTGATTGGCCCGTCCCTAAGTCACGCGTCGAGCTGCAGCGCTTTCTCGGCTTCGCGAACTTCTATCGTCGTTTCATCCGTAATTTCGGTCAGGTGGCAGCTCCTCTCACAGCCCTTACTTCTGTCAAGACGTGCTTTAAGTGGTCCGTTTCCGCCCAGGGAGCTTTTGATCTCCTCAAGAATCGTTTTACATCCGCTCCTATCCTTGTTACACCTGACGTCTCTAGACAGTTCGTTGTCGAGGTTGACGCGTCAGAGGTGGGCGTGGGAGCCATTCTTTCTCAGCGCTCCCTCTCTGACGACAAGGTCCACCCATGCGCGTATTTTTCTCATCGCCTGTCGCCGTCGGAACGTAACTATGATGTGGGTAACCGCGAACTGCTCGCCATCCGGTTAGCCCTAGGCGAATGGCGACAGTGGTTGGAGGGGGCGACCGTTCCTTTTGTCGTTTGGACTGACCATAGGAACCTTGAGTACATCCGTTCTGCCAAACGACTTAATGCGCGTCAGGCGCGTTGGGCGCTGTTTTTCGCTCGTTTCGAGTTCGTGATTTCTTATCGTCCGGGCTCTAAGAACACCAAGCCTGATGCTTTGTCTCGTCTCTTCAGTTCTTCAGTAGCCTCCACTGACCCCGAGGGGATTCTCCCTGAGGGGCGTGTTGTCGGGTTGACTGTCTGGGGAATTGAGAGGCAGGTAAAGCAAGCGCTCACTCACACTCCGTCGCCGCGCGCTTGTCCTAGGAACCTTCTTTTCGTTCCCGTTCCTACTCGTCTGGCCGTTCTTCAGTGGGCTCACTCTGCCAAGTTAGCCGGCCACCCTGGCGTTCGGGGTACGCTTGCTTCCATTCGCCAGCGTTTTTGGTGGCCCACCCGGGAGCATGACACGCGTCGTTTCGTGGCTGCTTGTTCGGTCTGCGCGCAGACTAAGTCCGGTAACTCTCCTCCTGCCGGCCGTCTCAGGCCGCTTCCTATTCCCTCTCGACCATGGTCTCACATCGCCTTAGATTTTGTCACCGGACTGCCTTCGTCAGCGGGGAAGACTGTTATTCTTACGGTTGTCGATAGGTTCTCTAAGGCGGCTCATTTCATTCCCCTTGCTAAGCTTCCTTCTGCTAAAGAGACGGCACAAATCATCATCGAGAATGTTTTCAGAATTCATGGCCTTCCGTCAGACGTCGTTTCGGACAGAGGTCCGCAATTCACGTCTCAATTTTGGAGGGAGTTTTGCCGTTTGATTGGGGCTTCCGTCAGTCTCTCTTCCGGCTTTCACCCCCAGTCTAACGGTCAAGCAGAACGGGCCAATCAGACTATTGGTCGCATCTTACGCAGTCTTTCTTTTCGCAACCCTGCGTCTTGGTCAGAACAGCTCCCCTGGGCAGAATACGCCCACAACTCGCTTCCTTCGTCTGCGACCGGGCTATCTCCTTTTCAGAGTAGCCTCGGGTACCAGCCTCCGCTGTTCTCATCTCAGTTCGCCGAGTCCAGCGTCCCCTCCGCTCAGGCTTTTGTCCAACGTTGCGAGCGCACCTGGAAGAGGGTCAGGTCTGCACTTTGCCGTTATAGGACGCAGACTGTGAGGGCTGCTAATAAGCGTAGAACTAAGAGTCCTAGATATTGTCGCGGTCAGAGAGTTTGGCTCTCCACTCAGAACCTTCCCCTTAAGACGGCTTCTCGCAAGTTGACCCCGCGGTTCATTGGTCCGTTCCGTATTTCTCGGGTCATTAATCCTGTCGCAGTTCGACTTCTTCTTCCGCGATACCTTCGTCGCGTCCACCCGGTCTTCCATGTCTCCTGCATCAAGCCCGTCCTTCGCGCCCCGCTCGTCTTCCCCCCCCCCCCCATCCTTGTCGAGGGCGCACCCATCTACAGGGTCCGTAGAATTTTGGACATGCGTCCTCGGGGCCGTGGTCACCAGTACCTCGTAGATTGGGAGGGGTACGGTCCTGAGGAGAGGAGTTGGGTTCCCTCTCGGGACGTGCTGGACCGTGCACTGATCGAGGATTTCCTCCGTTGCCGCCAGGTTTCCTCCTCGAGTGCGCCAGGAGGCGCTCGGTGAGTGGGGGGGTACTGTCATGTACTGTCATGTTGTGTCTTGTCTCTGTCCTTTCCCTTCACCCTGTCTCCCTCTGCTGGTCGTTGTTAGGTTACCTTTTCTCCCCCTCTTTCCCCCAGCTGTGCCTTGTCTCCTCCTAACCACCTCGTCACCCCTTTTCCCACCTGTTCCCTTTTTCCCTCTGATTAGGTCCCTATATCTCTCTCTGTTTCTGCTCCTGTCCTTGTCGGATTCTTGTTTGTTGTGTTTCATGCCTGAACCAGACTGTCGTCATGTTTGCTGTAACCTTGTCTTGTCCTGTCGGAATCTGCCGGTCCGTCTGAGCCTACCTATGTTTGGTAATTAAAGAAGCTCTGTTTAAGTTAATTCGCTTTTGGGTCCTCATTCACGCACCGTAACATTAATGTCGGTTAAAGTTCAATACTGGAACAATGTTGTTTTTCTTGTCTATATTGAATACATAATTTAAACATCACAGTGTAGGCTGTAAAAAGTATGTGAACCCCCCTAGTCTAATGACTTATCCAAAAGCTAATTGGAGTCAGGAGTAAACTAAGCTGGAGTCCAATCAGTGAGACGAGATTGGAGATGTTGGTTAGAGCTGCCTTGCCCTATAAAAAAACACTCAAAATGTTAACCATGCTTCAAACAAAAGAGACCTCAGAAGACCTAAGATTAAGAATTGTTGACTTTCATAAAGCTGGAAAGGGTTACAAAAGTATCTCTAAATGCCTTGATGTTCATCAAGCCAGAGTAAGACAAATTGACAGTCAGAGTCCTGACCTCAACCCGATTGAGATGCTGTGGCAGGACCTCAAGAGAGCAGTTCACACAACACATCCCAAGAATATTGCTGAACTGAAAGAGTTATGTAAAGAGGAACGGTCCAAAATTCCTCCTGACCGTTGTACAGGTCTGATCCACAACTACAGAAAACGTTTGGTTGAGGTTATTGCTGCCAAAGGAGGGTCAACCAGTTATTAAATCCAAGGGTTCACATCCTTTTCCCACCCTGCACTGTGAATGTTTACACGGTGTGCTCAATAAAGACATGAAAACATATAATTGTTTGTGTGTTATTAGTTTAAATCAGACTGTGGTTGTCTATTGTTGTGACCTAGATGAAGATCAGATCAAATTTTATGACCCAATTTATGCAGAAATCCAGATATTTCCAAAGGGTTCACATACTTTTCCTTGCCACTGTATACAAACAAGATAAACATAAACCTAACATATCGAGACGCATTTTCAATATTTCATAATGTTTTGTACGTATTGCTTTTGTTTTTACTGAATTTAAATATTATTTTTGAAATTATCTTAAACAATGTGAAGAGGTGTTTGTTCTCCTCCCACCTCATTTGATGGATAAAGAATCTGTCCTGAAAAATGAACCAACCAACAATGAAAACTAAATCAGGGTCCATATAATTTAGATCAAAATAAAACATACTATCAGAGTATTACAAATTAACATTAAATAGTTGTTTCTTTAAAATAAAATCTTCTAACTCACTCCAATTATCTTCTGACATAAGAACAGTCGTCGGATGTGGCAGGGCTTGCAAACTATCACGTATCACAAAGGGAAACCCAGCCGCGAGCTGCCCAGTGACGAGAGCCTACCAGATGAGTGAAATATCTTCTATGCTCGCTTCGAGGCTAGCAAAACTGAACCATGCATGAGAGCACCATCTATTCCGGATGACTGTGTGATCACGCTCTCCGTAGCCGATGTGAGTAAGACCTTTAAACAGGTCAACATTCACAAGGCTACATGGCCAGACGGATTACCAGGACGTGTACTGCGAGCATGCGCTGACCAGTTGGCAAGTGTCTTCACTGACATTTTCAACCTCTCCCTGACCCAGTCTGTAACACCATCATGTTTCAAGCAGACCACCATAGTCCCTGTGCCCAAGAATGCCAAGGTAACTTGTCTAAATGATTACTGCCCCGTAGCACTCATATCACCCTGGACCCACTGCCAGGACAACAACCTCTCTCTCCTAACCTTGTGGTTAGGGTTAGGGTTAGGGTTAGGGTTTGGGTTAGGGTTAGGGTTAGGGTTTGGGTTTGGGTTTGGGTTAGGGTTTGGGTTTGGGTTAGGGTTAGGGTTAGGTTTAGGGTTAGGGTTGGGGTTTGGGTTAGAGTTAGGGTTAGGGTTAGGGTTTGGGTTGGGGTTTGGGTTAGGGTTAGGGTTTGGGTTAGAGTTAGGGTTAGGGTTAGGGTTAGGGTTAGGGTTGGGGTTGGGGTTAGGGTTAGGGTTAGGATTTGGGTTTGGGTTTGGGTTAGGGTTAGGGTTTGGGTTAGGGTTAGGGTTAGGGTTTGGGTTAGGTTTAGGGTTAGGGTTTGGGTTGGGGTTTGGGTTAGAGTTAGGGTTAGGGGAGATGGAGGAAGAAGGCTGTACCTGCTGACATGGTTGACAAGTCGTGTCTGTAGAAGCAGGTCTCTGCCAGGTAGCAGGTTGTCACAGATCAGGTGTTGGTTGGACCGCACGGCCACACCATGACAGACACACAGAGAACAGAGCACGTCCAGAACCTGTTGGGTTAACACAGAGAACAGACCATGATACAGATCAGATGCTGGTTGGAACGCACGGCCACGCCATGACAGACACACAGAGAACAGAGCACGTCCAGAACCTGTTGGGTTAACACAGAGAACAGACCATGATACAGATCAGATGCTGGTTGGAACGCACGGCCACGCCATGACAGACACACAGAGAACAGAGCACGTCCAGAACCTGTTGGGTTAACACAGAGAACAGACCATGATACAGATCAGATGCTGGTTGGAACAACAACATTCAGAGTGTAGGCTACATTATTGCCTAATCTGCAACTGAATGTTGTTGACATAAAACATCTACAGAATGGCTTTGCTATTGTCAAACACGGAACACCAGGCCTTTCTACTTAAGGCTCGCCCAACACTACTCACTGGAGAGAAAGTACAGGACTCTTCAATCATTTAGACGTGGCAACGTGACCAAGCCTTTCAGTAATGTCGGTCCATTAGCTAATCATGTAAAAAAAAACAAGGGGAACATTAAATTATTAAAGGTATTGAGCGCTTAAGTTGTTCGCTTGTGTATTGCGTGAACATCTGTGATATACAGCTACATAGATAGATCGATTGCTTCAGATCTCAACTCATCAGCTGAAAAAAATAAACATATCCCAACTAATACCTCTTCTAAAAATCAATAACAGGACTTATGTCTCTGAAATGTTGAAACATTAAATTAAATATCATGAAAGAGTGGAATGGTAGAAGCCGACCCACTGGTGCAATGTGTTGCTCACACATTTATCATCACAATTCATTGTAAAGAAATAATGAATAAACAATTCATAGTGCATTATGTATATAATCTCTGTTAAATAGGTGGGTCCATCACCCAGCTAGGAGATCATCCATTCTGTATGTCTATAGTATATAAGGAGCTGGTTATCTATAATACCTGGTTTATAGGTAGGTGGTCTCTACCCACCTTGTGGTTATCTATAATACCTGGTTTATAGGTAGGTGGTCTCTACCCACCTTGTGGTTATCTATAATACCTGGTTTATAGGTAGGTGGTCTCTACCCACCTTGTGGTTATCTATAATACCTGGTTTATAGGTAGGTGGTCTCCTCTACCCACCTTGTAGTTATCTATAATACCTGGTTTATAGGTAGGTGGTCTCCTCTACCCACCTTGTGGTTATCTATAATACCTGGTTTATAGGTAGGTAGTCTCTACCCACCTTGTGGTTATCTATAATACCTGGTTTATAGGTAGGTGGTCTCCTCTACCCACCTTGTGGTTATCTATAATACCTGGTTTATAGGTAGGTGGTCTCCTCTACCCACCTTGTGGTTATCTATAATACCTGGTTTATAGGTAGGTAGTCTCTACCCACCTTGTGGTTATCTATAATACCTGGTTTATAGGTAGGTGGTCTCCTCTACCCACCTTGTGGTTATCTATAATACCTGGTTTATAGGTAGGTGGTCTCCTCTACCCACCTTGTGGTTATCTATAATACCTGGTTTATAGGTAGGTAGTCTCTACCCACCTTGTGGTTATCTATAATACCTGGTTTATAGGTAGGTGGTCTCCTCTACCCACCTTGTGGTTATCTATAATACCTGGTTTATAGGTAGGTGGTCTCCTCTACCCACCTTGTGGTTATCTATAATACCTGGTTTATAGGTAGGTAGTCTCTACCCACCTTGTGGTTATCTATAATACCTGGTTTATAGGTAGGTGGTCTCCTCTAACCACCTTGTGGTTATCTATAATACCTGGTTTATAGGTAGGTGGTCTCTACCCACCTTGTGGTTATCTATAATACCTGGTTTATAGGTAGGTGGTCTCCTCTAACCACCTTGTGGTTATCTATAATACCTGGTTTATAGGTAGGTGGTCTCCTCTAACCACCTTGTGGTTATCTATAATACCTGGTTTATAGGTAGGTGGTCTCCTCTAACCACCTTGTGGTTATCTATAATACCTGGTTTATAGGTAGGTGGTTTCCTCTAACCACCTTGTGGTTATCTATAATACCTGGTTTATAGGTAGGTGGTCTCTACCCACCTTGTGGTTATCTATAATACCTGGTTTATAGGTAGGTGGCCTCCTCTACCCACCTTGTGGTTATCGATAATACCTGGTTTATAGGTAGGTGGTCTCTACCCACCTTGTGGTTGCGTCCATGTTTGTCTAGCAGAGAGATGATTGACTTGATGTGTCCCTCCTTGATGATGTTCAGAGCTTCAGGACTCTCCACCAGGACACAGTGAAGCACCTCCAAGATACCTGAACACAACCAGCACAGAGTTAGTATCACACCAACACCCTACTAACTTAAACTAACTAACCCTTGATGATGATGAGAGCTTCAGGACTCTCCACCAGGACACAGTGAAGGACATCCAGGAAATATGGAGAACGGAATTACAAAACACCAACAAACATGATCCCTGAATGCCAGACGAGATATAAACACCAACACAAACAGGATCCCTGAATGCCAGACGAGATATAAACACCAACAAACAGGATCCCTGAATGCCAGACAAGTTATAAACACCAACAAACAGGATCCCTGAATGCCAGATGAGTTATAAACACCAACAAACAGGATCCCTGAATGCCAGATGAGTTATAAACACCAACAAACAGGATCCCTGAATGCCAGACGAGTTATAAACACCAACAAACAGGATCCCTGAATGCCAGATGAGATATAAACACCAACAAACAGGATCCCTGAATGCCAGATGAGTTATAAACACCAACAAACAGGATCCCTGAATGCCAGATGAGTTATAAACACCAACAAACAGGATCCCTGAATGCCAGATGAGTTATAAACACCAACAAACAGGATCCCTGAATGCCAGATGAGTTATAAACACCAACAAACAGGATCCCTGAATGCCAGACGAGTTATAAACACCAACAAACAGGATCCCTGAATGCCAGATGAGATATAAACACCAACAAACAGGATCCCTGAATGCCAGATGAGTTATAAACACCAACAAACAGGATCCCTGAATGCCAGACGAGTTATAATCACCAACACCAACAAACAGGATTCCTGAATGCCAGATGAGTTATAAACACCAACACCAACAAACAGGATCCCCGAATGCCAGATGAGTTATAAACACCAACACCAACAAACAGGATCCCTGAATGCCAGATGAGATATAAACATCAACAAACAGGATCCCTGAATGCCAGACGAGTTATAAACACCAACACCAACAAACAGGATCCCTGAATGCCAGATGAGTTATAAACACCAACACCAACAAACAGGATCCCTGAATGCCAGATGAGTTATAAACACCAACACCAACAAACATGATCCCTGAATGCCAGACGAGTTGTAAACACCAACAAACAGGATCCCTGAATGCCAGACGAGTTGTAAACACCAACAAACAGGATCCCTGAATGTCAGACGAGTTGTAAACACCAACACCAACAAACAGGATCCCTGAATGCCAGACGAGTTGTAAACACCAACAAACAGGATCCCTGAATGCCAGACGAGTTGTAAACACCAACACCAACAAACAGGATCCCTGAATGCCAGATGAGTTGTAAACACCAACACCAACACAAACAGGATCCCTGAATGCCAGACGAGTTATAAACACCAACAAACAGGATCCCTGAATGCCAGACGAGTTGTAAACACCAACACCAACAAACAGGATCCCTGAACGCCTGACCAGTTATAAACACCAACACCAACAAACAGGATCCCTAAATACCAGACGAGTTGTAACACCAACACCAACAAACAGGATCCCTGAATGCCAGACGAGTTGTAAACACCAACAAACAGGATCCCTGAATGCCAGATGAGTTGTAAACACCAACACCAACACAAACAGGATCCCTGAATGCCAGACGAGTTGTAAACACCAACACCAACAAACAGGATCCCTGAATGTCAGACGAGTTGTAAACACCAACACCAACAAACAGGATCCCTGAATGCCAGACGAGTTGTAAACACCAACACCAACAAACAGGATCCCTGAATGCCAGACGAGTTGTAAACACCAACACCAACAAACAGGATCCCTGAATGCCAGATGAGTTGTAAACACCAACACCAACACAAACAGGATCCCTGAATGCCAGACGAGTTATAAACACCAACAAACAGGATCCCTGAATGCCAGACGAGTTGTAAACACCAACACCAACAAACAGGATCCCTGAACGCCTGACCAGTTATAAACACCAACACCAACAAACAGGATCCCTAAATGCCAGACGAGTTGTAACACCAACACCAACAAACAGGATCCCTGAATGCCAGACGAGTTGTAAACACCAACAAACAGGATCCCTGAATGCCAGATGAGTTGTAAACACCAACACCAACACAAACAGGATCCCTGAATGCCAGACGAGTTGTAAACACCAACACCAACAAACAGGATCCCTGAATGTCAGACGAGTTGTAAACACCAACACCAACAAACAGGATCCCTGAATGCCAGACGAGTTGTAAACACCAACACAGTTATTCCACCAGGACACAGAGCAGAACCTCCGGCTACATCTATAGGCATTTTATTTGTTTCAAAACATCTCCTGCCATGTCACTGATGCATCGTGAAACAGTGTTGTTTGATGAAGGCATTGTCTGTATAGTTTTTTGGCCTTTCCCCCAGCATTGTTCCAGCCATATCCACGGTAGCAGGAAGAATTAAGTCCTCCACAATAGTATGGGGCTTGCCTGTCCCAGCCACTCGGTAGCTCACCATATAAGATGCTTCCAGCCCCTTCTTATTAATGGTATCTGTTGCTTTTATACATGTCTTACTACTCAAAAGTCATCTTTAATTCTCGCTCAAAAAACTCCCGTGGCTTATTTTTCTAATTGGCATGTTTTGTTTCTAAATGTCTGCGCAAGATTGAAGATTCAATCCAAATGTATAGCCCCTGTTGGAAAATATTGTTTGAAAATGTGAATCACATTTCACACTGAGGTAGGCTAACTATGAAAGGTATAAAAGCTTCAGCCTACTAATTATACAAATAGGCCATATTATATTTCAACATTTAAATCATATTCACTAGCCTATACCAGCCTATACTAGCCTATACTAACCTATACCAGCCTATACTAGCCTATACCAGCCTATACTAGCCTATACCAGCCTATACCAGCCTATACTAGCCTATACCAGCCTATACCAGCCTATACTAGCCTATACCAGCCTATACCAGACTATACCAGCCTATACCAGCCTATACTAGCCTATACCAGCCTATACTAGCCTATACCAGCCTATACTAGACTATACCAGCCTATACCAGCCTATACCAGCCTATACTAGCCTATACCAGCCTATACCAGCCTATACTAGCCTATACCAGCCTATACTAGCCTATACCAGCCTATACTAGCCTATACCAGCCTATACCAGCCTATACTAGCCTATACTAGCCTATACCAGCCTATACCAGACTATACCAGCCTATACTAGCCTATACCAGACTATACCAGCCTATACCAGCCTATACCAGCCTATACTAGCCTATACTAGCCTATACCAGCCTATACCAGCCTATACTAGCCTACACTAGCCTATACCAGCCTATACTAGCCCATACCAGCCTATACCAGCCTATACTATCCTATACCAGCCTATACCAGCCTATACCAGCCTATACTAGCCTATACCAGCCTATACTAGCCTATACCAGCCTATACCAGCCTATACCAGCCTATACTAGCCTATACCAGCCTATACCAGCCTATACTAGCCTATACTAGCCTATACCAGCCTATATTAGCCTATACCAGCCTATACTAGCCTAAACTAACCTATACCAGCCTATACAAGCCTATACTAGCCTATATTAGCCTATACCAGTCTATACTAGCCTATACAAGCCTATACCAGCCTATATTAGCCTATACCAGCCTATACTAGCCTATACCAGCCTATACCAGCCAATACCAGCCTATACTAGCCTATACCAGCCTATACTAGCCTATACCACCCTATACCAGCCTATACTAGCCTATACCAGCCTATACTAGCCTATACCAGCCTATACTAGCCTATACCAGCCTATACTAGCCTATACCAGCCTATACTAGCCTATACCAGCCTATACTAGCCTATACCAGCCTATACTAGCCTATACCAGCCTATACCAGCCTATACCAGCCTATACTAGCCTACACTAGCCTATACCAGCCTATACTAGCCTATACCAGCCTATACCAGCCTATACTATCCTATACCAGCCTATACCAGCCTATACCAGCCTATACCAGCCTATACTAGCCTATACCAGCCTATACTAGCCTATACCAGCCTATACCAGCCTATACCAGCCTATACTAGCCTATACCAGCCTATACTAGCCTATACCAGCCTATACCAGCCTATACCAGCCTATACCAGCCTATACTAGCCTATACTAGCCTATACCAGCCTATACCAGCCTATACTAGCCTATACTAGCCTATACCAGCCTATACCAGCCTATACCAGCCAATACCAGCCTATACTAGCTTATACTAGCCTATACCAGCCTATACTAGCCTATACCAGTCTATACTAGCCTCGTTTTGGCAGGAAATACTGTGTTACCAGGGAGAAAAGTGATTTATTCTCGGGTTGGGACATTTGTAAAATACCGTGAAAATATTAAACCCTAGACCCTCCTCACTGCACCAGTCATCTCTAATTCACCGCTCCTCGTGTTCAAACCATGCCACCCTCACACTCATTGAAGGGGGCCATTCAATAGGAGATGGAGAGAGGGCTTGTCCATGGAGAGTTGTCAAGTGTATTCTGGTGTGTTGAGGTTGTGTCCAGGAGTATGGTGATGAGTTCATGTGCATTCAGATGTGCCTCTCTAGGTGAGGGGAGAGAGTGTGGAGGAAATGCACTACATCCCACCTCCGTTACTTACAGTAGAAGTAGAGTGGCCACCCGTCAACTATAAATGTCTCCTTATTCTGTTCTACAATATTCAAACCAGAAATAGACTGAGTCACCGGGGATATGCCTGGGGAGGGGGTTAAGAACATGCTCACAGAGATATATGTTTGTATGGTGTTAGATATGGGGCATGTTAGGAGAGGAGAGGAGAGGAGAGGGTTAAGAACATGCTCACAGAGATATATGTTTGTATGGTGTTAGATGTGGGGCATGTTAGGCGTTTCATAACTCTGGTGGAATGACTGGCCGTCCTGCTCGTCTCTAGCTTTCATCCACCTACGTACACGCTCAGAGGAGAGGAGAGGAGAGGAGAGGAGAGGAGAGGAGAATCCACATCTACGTACACGCTCAGAGGAGAGGAGAGGAGAATCCACAATGCAGCCAACACTTTGCAGCAGGAAGTAGAAATGGGGAAAAAAATCTGTTTCGTTCTATATCTCCCTCTCTCCCTACTCGTCCTCTCTCTCTATCTCCCTCCTCATTCTGTCTCCCTCATCCTCATCTCTCCCTTCACCTCTTCCTCCTCCTCCTCCTCCTCTGTCTCTCTCCCTCCTCCTCATCCTATGTCTCTCTCTCCCTCTCATTCCCTCTCTCCCTCTCATTCTCTCTCTCTCTCCCTCCTCATCCTCTCTCTCTATCTCCCTCCTCATTCTGTCTCCCTCCCTCCTCCTCTGTCTCTCTCCCTCCTCCTCCGTCTCTCTCCCTCTCATTCTCTCTCTCTTCCCCTCTCATCCTCTCTCTCTCTCCATTTCTCTCTCTCTCCCTCATTCTGTCTCCCTCCTCCCCCTCTCTCATACCCTCTGTCTCTCACCATCTATTTCTTTCTCTCATTTCTCTCTCTTCCTCTCATTCTCTCTCTCCCTCTTATTCTCTCTCTCCCTCATTTTCTATCTCTCTCCCTCTTATTTTCTCCCTCGCTCTCCCTCATTCTCTGTCTCTCTCCTCATTCTCTGTCTCTCTCCTCATTCTCTCTCTCCCTCCTCATTCTCTGTCTCTCTCCTCATTCTCTGTCTCTCTCCCTCATTCTCTGTCTCTCTCCCTCATTCTCTGTCTCTCTCCCTCATTCTCTCTGTCTCTCCCTCATTCTCTCTCTCTCTCCCTCCTCATTCTCTGTCTCTCTCCCTCATTCTCTCTGTCTCTCCCTCATTCTCTCTGTCTCTCCCTCATTCTCTCTGTCTCTCTCCTCATTCTCTGTCTCTCTCCCTCATTCTCTGTCTCTCTCCTCATTCTCTGTCTCTCTCCTCATTCTCTGTCTCTCTCCCTCATTCTCTGTCTCTCTCCCTCATTCTCTCTGTCTCTCCCTCATTCTCTCTCTCTCTCCCTCCTCATTATCTGTCTCTCTCCCTCATTCTCTATGTCTCTCCCTCATTCTATGTCTCTCTCCCTCATTCTCTCTGTCTCTCCCTCATTCTCTCTCTCTCTCCCTCCTCATTCTCATTCTCTCTCTCTCTCCTCATTCTCTGTCTCTCTCCCTCATTCTCTGTCTCTCTCCCTCATTCTCTCTCTCTCTCCCTCCTCATTCTCTGTCTCTCTCTCTCTCTCCCTATTCTCTCTTGCTATACTGTAACAGTGATACTACTGCAGATTGTCTATGCTGCTGCAACAGTGATATGTGATAATGCCATACAGGAGGGTCAAAAGGATATATTGATTATAGATCACATACCAGACGAGGCCTCCAGTCTCTCCAACCGGCTGATCAACCAATCCAACGAGCCGGAGAACTGGGCACAATTCTTCCTGTTGCCCCTTATCAAGGCAGCTAGAGGACAAGAGGGAGGAGAGGAAGAGAGAGTGAAAGATTGAGAGAGGGATACAGAGACATTGTGAGAGAGATCAAGGGCAAAAGGGATGGAGAGGGATACAGAGAGTGAAGAGAGATCAGGGGAGAAAGGGATGGAGAGGGATACAGAGACATTGTGAGAGAGATCAAGGGCAAAAGGGATGGAGAGGGATACAGAGAGTGAAGAGAGATCAGGGGAGAAAGGGATGGAGAGGGATACAGAGACATTGTGAGAGATCAGGGGAGAAAGGGATGGAGAGGGATACAGAGACATTGTGAGAGATCAGGGGAGAAAGGGATGGAGAGGGATACAGAGACATTGTGAGAGATCAGGGGAGAAAGGGATGGAGAGGGATACAGAGACATTGTGAGAGATCAGGGGAGAAAGGGATGGAGAGGGATACAGAGACATTGTGAGAGATCAAGGGAGAAAGGGATGGAGAGGGATACAGAGACATTGTGAGAGATCAGGGGAGAAAGGGATGGAGAGGGATACAGAGGGCGAAGAGAGGAGTCCAGAAAGTTGGACAGAGAGAGCAAGAGAAAGAGAAACGTTACAGGAGGGCACAGACTTTAAAATCAGAACAAGTGCATTTGACAAGCAGTATATTCCCTTCCTTGGCTCCAGTACAGTTATTAGAATACATTACAGTGTGAGAGCAACAAGACAGCCGGAGACACATCTAGCTTCAGGTGCAACATCTGGAGCTTCTAGACGGCTGAGGGAGCAACGCGGCAGCATTGAACCATTAGCATCAGTTAGGGCTGAGGGCTGAAGGAGCAACGAGGCAGCATGGAACCATTAGCATCAGTTAGGGCTGAGGGAGCAACGAGGCAGCATGGAACCATTATCATCAGTTAGGGCTGAGGGAGCAACGAGGCAGCATGGTACCATTAGCATCAGTTAGGGCTGAGGGCTGAGGGAGCAACGAGGGATCATGGAACCATTAGCATCAGTTAGGGCTGAGGGCTGAGGGAGCAACGAGGAAGCATGGAATTATTAGCATCAGTTAGGGCTGAGGGAGCAACGAGGCAGCATGGAACCATTAGCATCAGTTAGGGCTGAGGGAGCAACGAGGCAGCATGGAACCATTAGCATCAGTTAGGGCTGAGGGCTGAGGGAGCAATGAGGGATCATGGAAACATTAGCATCAGTTAGGGCTGAGGGCTGAGGGAGCAACGAGGCAGCATGGAACCATTAGCATCAGTTAGGGCTGAGGGAGCAACGAGGCAGCATGGAACCATTATCATCAGTTAGGGCTGAGGGCTGAGGGAGCCACGAGGCAGCATGGAACCATTAGCATCAGTTAGGGCTGAGGGAGCAACGAGGCAGCATGGAAACATTAGCATCAGTTAGGGCTGAGGGCTGGCGGAGCAACGATGCAGCATGGAACCATTAGCATCAGTTAGGGCTGAGGGAGCAACGAGGCAGCATTGAACCATTAGCATCAGTTAGGGCTGAGGGCTGAGGCAGCATGGAACCATTAGCATCAGTTAGGGCTGAGGGCTGAGGGAGCAACGAGGAAGCATGGAACCATTAGCATCAGTTAGGGCTGAGGGCTGAGGGAGCAATGAGGCAGCATGGAACCATTAGCATCAGTTAGGGCTGAGGGAGCAACGAGGCAGCATGGAACCATTAGCATCAGTTAGGGCTGAGGGCTGAGGGAGCAATGAGGCAGCATGGAACCATTAGCATCAGTTAGGGCTGAGGGCTGAACGTGGAGGCAGCACATGGCAGAAGACCAAGCCGCTTTAAGCAGTTAATCAGCCAGTCAGTTAATCAACTAGTCAGTTAATCAGCCAGTCAGTTAATCAGCCAGTCAGTTAATCAGCCTGTCAGTGAATCAACAAGTCAGTGAATCAACTAGTCTACTCTCCATCCCTCCTCTCCTCCCTCCTCTCCTCCCTTCTCTCCTCCCTCCTCTCCCTCGTCTCTCTTCCCTCCATCCCTCCTCTCCTCTCTCCTTTCCCTCGTCTCTCTTCCCTCCATCCCTCCTCTCCTCCCTCCTCTCCTCCCTTCTCTCCTCCCTCCTCTCCCTCCATCCCTCCATCCCTCCTCCCTCCTCTCTCCTCCCTCCTCTCCTCCCCCCTCCGTCCTTGTTATCAGTCAAGTCAGTGTGTAACCTGGCGATACATGTTAATGAGTGTTGAACAGCGTAACAGTTCTGTGCTGGGGGGGTCAGGCCCCCTGTGTAACCTGGTGATACATGTTAATGAGTGTTGTACAGCGTAACAGTTCTGTGCTGGGGGGGTCAGGCCCTGTGCTGGGGGGGGGGGGGGGTCAGGCCCCCTGTGTAACCTGGAGATACATGTTAATGAGTGTTGTACAGCGTAACAGTTCTGTGCTGGGGGGGGGTCAGGCCCAGTGCTGGGGGGGGTCAGGCCCTGTGCTGGGGGGGTCAGGCCCCCTGTGTAACCTGGCGATACATGTTAATGAGTGTTGTACAGCGTAACAGTTCTGTGCTGGGGGGGGTCAGGCCCTGTGCTGGGGGGGGGGGGGATCAGGCCCCCTGTGTAACCTGGCGATACATGTTAATGAGTGTTGTACAGCGTAACAGTTCTGTGCTGGGGGGGGTCAGGCCCTGTGCTGGGGGGGTCAGGCCCCCTGTGTAACCTGGTGATACATGTTAATGAGTGTTGTACAGCGTAACAGTTCTGTGCTGGGGGGGTCAGGCCCTGTGCTGGGGGGGTCAGGCCCCCTGTGTAAGCGGTGTTAGTGTACAGGAGGAGCTGTGGGAGAACTGGGCAGCGTGCGTTTCTAAAGCCCCTGAGGTTGCAGTATTCAGCTGCTCCACTCCTCACCCAGGAGCTCATATAATGAGTTCAGCGTGGATCTCCAGGCCTCCCCGGCCTCCCTCCCCGCCACCTCAGCAAAATGAGCCGCGCTGCTGTACACGTGGAGACGATCGATACACTCCAACACCAGGTTTATCATACCCTGGGGAGAGAGGGGGAGGGGTGGGGGTGGGGGGGGGGTGGGGGGGGAGAGGGACAGACGGGGAGAGAGAGAGAGAGAGAGAGAGAGAGAGAGAGAGAGAGAGAGAGAGAGAGAGAGAGAGGGGTGGGGGAGAGAGGGGGAGAGAGGGAGGGAGAGTGAGAGAGGGGTGGGGGGAGCGAGGGAGAGAGAGAGAGAGAGGGAGAGAGAGGGAGGGAGGGAGAGGGGGAGGGAGAGAGGGGTGGGGGAAGAGGGAGCGAGGGAGAGAGAGAGGGAGAGAGAGGGAGGGAGGGAGGGAGAGGGGGAGAGGGGTGGGGGAAGAGGGAGCGAGGGAGAGAGAGAGGGAGGGAGGGAGGGAGAGGGGGAGAGAGAGAGGGAGGGAGGGAGGGAGAGGGGGAGAGAGAGAGGGAGAGAGAGAGAGGAAGAGGGGGAGGGAGAGAGGGAGGGGGAGAGAGAGAGGGGGCAAGAGAGAGGGAGAGAGAGAGGGGGAGAGAGGGGGAGAGAGAGAGGGGGAGAGAGGGGGAGAGAGGGAGGGAGGGAGAGGGGGAGATAGAGAGAGAGAGGGAGAGGTGGAGGGAGAGGGGGATGAAGAGAAAGAGAGAGTCATGTTATACATATCATGCATGCAGAAACACACACAGTGTATCCTCATACATAATGTATCATAGTATATCATAGTGTATCATAGTATATCACAGTGTATCCTCATACATAGTGTATCCTCATATATAGTGTATCATAGTGTATCATAGTGTATCACAGTATATCATAGTGTATCATAGGGTATCCTCATACATAGTGTATTATAGTGTATCCTCATACATAGTGTATCATAGTGTATCATAGTGTATAATAGTGTATAATAGTATAGCATAGTGTATCATAGTGTATCATAGTGTATCATAATGTATCGTCATACATAGTGTATCATCGTGTATCAGAGTGTATCACAGTGTATCATAGTGTATCCTAATACATAGTGTATCATCGTGTATCCTCATACATAGTGTATCATAGTGTATCACAGTATATCATAGTGTATCATAGGGTATCCTCATACATAGTGTATAATAGTGTATAATAGTGTATCATAGTCTATCCTCATACATAGTGTATAATAGTGTATAATAGTGTATCATAGTCTATCCTCATACATAGTGTATCATAGTGTATCATAGTGTATCACAGTGTATCATAGTGTATCCTAATACATAGTGTATCATCGTGTATCCTCATACATAGTGTATCATAGTGTATCACAGTATATCATAGTGTATCATAGGGTATCCTCATACATAGTGTATAATAGTGTATAATAGTGTATCATAGTCTATCCTCATACATAGTGTATCACAGTATATCATAGTGTATCATAGTCTATCCTCATACATAGTGTATAATAGTGTATAATAGTGTATCATAGTCTATCCTCATACATAGTGTATCATAGTGTATCATAGTGTATCATCATACATAGTGTATAATAGTGTATAATAGTGTATCATAGTCTATCCTCATACATAGTGTATCATAGTGTATCCTCATACATAGTGTATCATAGTGTATCCTCATACATAGTGTATCATAGTGTATCATAGTCTATCCTCATACATAGTGTATCATAGTGTATCATAGTCTATCCTCATACATAGTGTATAATAGTGTATCATAGTGTATCATAGTCTATCCTCATACATAGTGTATCATAGTGTATCCTCATACATAGTGTATCATAGTCTATCCTCATACATAGTGTATCATAGTGTATCATAGTCTATCCTCATACATAGTGTATCATAGTGTATCATAGTCTATCCTCATACATAGTGTATAATAGTGTATAATAGTGTATCATAGTCTATCCTCATACATAGTGTATCATAGTGTATCCTCATACATAGTGTATCATAGTGTATCCTCATACATAGTGTATAATAGTGTATAATAGTGTATCATAGTCTATCCTCATACATAGTGTATCATAGTGTATCATAGTGTATCATAGTCTATCCTCATACATAGTGTATAATAGTGTATAATAGTGTATCATAGTCTATCCTCATACATAGTGTATCCTAGTGTATCATAGTGTATCATCATACATAGTGTATCATAGTGTATCATAGTGTATCCTCATACATAGTATATCATAGTGTGATCTGTAGTGTCATGACTGCTCTCTAACAGGAGAAACAGGGATGTGATCTGTAGTGTCATGACTGCTCTCTAACAGGAGAGACCGAGAAACAGGGAAGTGATCTGCAGTGTTATGACTGCTCTCTAACAGGAGAGACAGAGAAACAGGGATGTGATCTGTAGTGTCATGACTGCTCTCTAACAGGAGAAACAGGGATGTGATCTGCAGTGTCATGACTGCTCTCTAACAGGAGAAACAGGGATGTGATCTGCAGTGTCATGACTGCTCTCTAACAGGAGAGACAGAGAAACAGGGATGTGATCTGCAGTGTCATGACTGCTCTCTAACAGGAGAAACAGGGATGTGATCTGCAGTGTCATGACTGCTCTCTAACAGGAGAGACAGAGAAACAGGGATGTGATCTGCAGTGTCATGACTGCTCTCTAACAGGAGAGACAGAGAAACAGGGATGTGATCTGTAGTGTCATGACTGCTCTCTAACAGGAGAAACAGAGAAACAGGGATGTGATCTGCAGTGTTATGACTGCTCTCTAACAGGAGAGACAGAGAAACAGGGATGTGATCTGCAGTGTCATGACTGCTCTCTAACAGGAGAAACAGGGATGTGATCTGCAGTGTCATGACTGCTCTCTAACAGGAGAAACAGGGATGTGATCTGTAGTGTCATGACTGCTCTCTAACAGGAGAAACAGGGATGTGAGCTGTAGTGTCATGACTGCTGTCTAACAGGAGAAACAGGGATGTGATCTGTAGTGTCATGACTGCTCTCTAACAGGAGAAACAGGGATGTGATCTGCAGTGTCATGACTGCTCTCTAACAGGAGAAACAGGGATGTGATCTGTAGTGTCATGACTGCTCTCTAACAGGAGAGACAGAGAAACAGGGATGTGATCTGCAGTGTCATGACTGCTCTCTAACAGGAGAAACAGGGATGTGATCTGTAGTGTCATGACTGCTCTCTAACAGGAGAGACAGAGAAACAGGGATGTGATCTGCAGTGTTATGACTGCTCTCTAACAGGAGAGACAGAGAAACAGGGATGTGATCTGTAGTGTCATGACTGCTCTCTAACAGGAGAGACAGAGAAACAGGGATGTGATCTGCAGTGTTCTGACTGCTCTCTAGAGTGAAACACTAAAATATCCCCGGACAGGAAGAGATGGAGGGACTTTATCAAGGCTTTACGCACCACTTGGCACAATGAGGCCCAACTAAGTAAATGGCTGTTTTGTGATGGTGTCGAATATAACCCCCAGCATGCTCTTTGTTCCCTACCTCTTCCTGGAAGAGGTTCTGTCGGTTCTTTAGGGCTCGGAGGCGGTTCTGCTTGTCCTCGTGCTCCAGGTGCTCGTCAGGAGGCTGGAAGTAGCCAATCAGATCCTGCAGACTCAAACTGACCGACTCGATCGGCAGGTCGAGTGTCGAGGTCTTTCCTTTTTTACTGAGGGTGTCCAGACCCCTGGAACACAGAGAGAGAGACGTTACTGAGGGTGTCCAGACACCTGGAACACAGAGAGAGAGACGTTACTGAGGGTGTCCAGACCCCTGGAACACAGAGAGAGAGACGTTACTGAGGGTGTCCAGACCCCTGGAATATAGAGAGATGTTACTGAGGGTGTCCAGACCCCTGGAACATAGAGAGAGAGATGTTACTGAGGGTGTCCAGACCCCTGGAATATATATATAGAGAGAGAGACGTTACTGAGGGTGTCCAGACCCCTGGAACATAGAGAGAGACGTTACTGAGGGTGTCCAGACCCTGGAACACAGAGAGAGAGACGTTACTGAGGGTGTCCAGACCCCTGGAACACAGAGAGAGAGAGAGAAGTTACTGAGGGTGTCCAGACCCCTGGAACACAGAGAGAGAGACGTTACTGAGGGTGTCCAGACCCCTGGAACACAGAGAGAGAGAAGTTACTGAGGGTGTCCAGACCCCTGGAACACAGAGAGAGAGACGTTACTGAGGGTGTCCAGACCCCTGGAACACAGAGAGAGAGACATTACTGAGGGTATCCAGACCCCTGGAACACAGAGAGAGAGAGATAAGTTACAGAGGGTGTCCAGACCCCTGGAACACAGAGAGAGAGACGTTACTGAGGGTGTCCAGACCCCTGGAACACAGAGAGAGAGAGAAGTTACTGAGGGTATCCAGATACCCTGGAACACAGATAGAGACGTTACTGAGGGTGTCCAGACCCCTGGAACACAGAGAGAGAGAGAGAGAAGTTACTGAGGGTGTCCAGACCCCTGGAACAGAGAGAGAGAGAGAGACGTTATTGAGGGTATCCAGACCCCTGGAACACAGAGAGAGAGAGAAGTTACTGAGGGTGTCCAGACCCCTGGAACACAGAGAGAGAGACGTTACTGAGGGTGTCCAGATACCCTGGAACACAGATAGAAGAAGACGTTGACTCAGATGTAAAGTGTAAAATGTCTCATTTCACATATTGATCCAACGGTTCGATTGATCCAACTTAAGTGTAAATTCAAGGTTTCCACAGGACAAGCAACACATCATGCAGTGTCTGTGTAGTATACTGTATCTGTCTGTGTAGTCTACTGTATCTGTGTAGTATACTGTATGTCTGTGTTTCACCTAGAGGAGTGTGTACTGTGTATCCCCATGTTCCACCTAGAGGAGTGTGTACTGTGTATCCCCATGTTCCACCTAGAGGAGTGTGTACTGTGTATCCCCATGTTTCACCTAGAGGAGTGTGTACTGTGTATCCCCACCTGATGAATCGGTTGAACAGGAAGACGGTACTGCGTATGACCCGTGCGGTACGGGACTCCTCGTGTTGAGAGCGGGACAGGGTCAACCCATCGTCCATGTGACCCTCGTGGTGCATGATGGCCTGAAACAGACACATTGTCACGTTCTGCAGACGCTGAGAAAGAACGGGAGAGGTTTTCTGACACGGTTAGCTTTGACACTGTTAGCTTAGCATTGAGACAGAATGGGAGGTTTCAGACTGTTATCTTTGACACTGTTAGCTTAGCATTGAGACAGAATGTGAGGTTTCTGACTGTTATCTTTGACACTGTTATCTTAGCATTGAGACAGAACCGGAGGTTTCTGACACTGTTAGCTTAGCATTGAGACAGAACGGGAGGTTTCTGACACAGTTAGCGTAGCATGATGGCTACGCCCAAAACATCATTACACCGCACTACAAATTCACACGACTCAGAGGTTAAACTGAACCTCTCTCATCAGAACATGTCCCTCACTGAAAACCCATCTGGCTGAATTGATAAATGTCACATCCGCAAACAGGGAGACAGAACGGCTGGCTCTTTGACACTG